>NC_056745.1:124685212-124765212 GCF_019279795.1 Protopterus annectens | reverse complement strand
TTGACAAAGAAAAGGTCCTGCAGCAGCTTTTCTTTGCACTCTGCCTGAATGAACCAGTCATCCCAATAAGGGCAAATCAGTATATTTCTCTGTCTGCAAAATGTTATGGCCAAGGCTAAGCATTTGGTGAATACTCTGGGTGCAGTAGATAAGCTGAAGGGTAGGGCAGAGAACTGAAAGTGTTGTGAGCCTGCTCTGTAGCGCAGGAATTTCCTGCAGGATTCTCCTATGGGGATGTGGAGGTAGGCATCTTTCAGGTCTAGGGTCACTAGCCAGACATCTTTTGTCAGCATAGGCAGCAACTGCTGCTGCAAAGTTAGCATTCTGAATTTGGGGACCACCAGGGAGGTGTTCAGAATGGATAGATCCAGGATGGGGCGCCAAGTGGGAACAAGGAATAGTCTGGAATCAAAGCCTTTGCCTGCTTGATCTGAGGGGACAGCCTCTACTGCCCCCTGGGATATGAGAGTTTGTACCTGTTTCAATGCCTCTGCCCACTGATTTGGAGGTAAGTTCGGGTACCCTCTTGAAATTGGGAGTTTGTTGAAAGAGAATTTGTATCCCTGAAAAATGATCTTTAAGACCCATTGGTCCTTTGTTACAGAAAGCCAATTTTCTTTGCAGAGGGACAGCCTTCTCCCTGCTTTTGGGCCGGAAGTGGTCCAAAGTTTGGTTTTCTGTTATCTCTGTCATATGCACCTGGTCGGTCTCTCCCTGCGGGGCTTACCTTGGCCCTGTCTGCATGGTGCAGGGAAGGACCAGTGCTTAGAGGGAAAGTTTCTGCTGAACCTGGGAGGTTGAACCTGAAAAAAAAATTTTTGCTGTTTGCATAGATTTTGCTTCGTCTTCCATCTTTTTGAGCACCTCTTCTGCCTTCACTCCAAATAAGCGGTCCTTATCCAGGGGTGCATCAATTAGTTTAGACTTGACATGATCAGAGAGAGGTTGTTCCTTCAACCATACATGTCTCCTAATGACAGATCCTGATACTGCTGCCCTGCTTAAGGCTTCTAGGCAGTCATATCCACAGTGTAATGAGTGTCTGGCCACTTGACAAGTAGAGTGCAGTAAATCTGCTAACTCCTTCAAATTGGCAGTCAGGAAAGGTTGAAATTTTTGTTTTAATGGTTTCAAAGTGTGCTGTTGATATTTTAACATATGGAACTGACAGTTGAGTGCTCTGACAGCTAAGGTTGCAGAGGTGTATACTTTTTTTACCCCATCTTTCCACAGCTCTGGTATCCTTGTCAGAAGGAACAGGATTCTTGGCAGAACTAGTCTTAGCTCCCTCAGGTCCCTGTGTAATGACCTCTGGGTCTGCAGCAGGATTTCTCTACAGGTGTTTGAGAGTATCCGGTACTCTGTAACACTTGTCAGGTTTACTGGGAGTAGGTAGGAGGGTGTCAGGGACTAAGCTGGATTCATGGAAAACATCATCCACCACTTCTAAAATAGGAGGGATGGCCAAGGGTCTGTGCTGGGGCAGGTTCAAAATCTCTCTAAGTCTTTTCTTAGACTGGGGGAAATCTTGAAATTCCCATTGGGAATGTTCCCGGAGGGTGTGAAGGGTTTCCCCAAAGGAAAGGTCTTCTGATGGGGAGGCAGAGGGAATAGATTCTTCTGTACCTGAATCCTCATAAGCAGTCAGGGGTTGTTGTTCCTCTTCAAAATCTGAATAGTCAGATTCCTCAGAATCCTGTCAATTTCTGGGGAAGGTTGTCTTTTCCTTTTAGAAGTTGTGGCCTGACTACTCCTGACAAGGGAAATGAGATCCTCCTGCCATTATAAGCATTTGTGCTTGGGGTGGTGGAGCAGGAGCAAGATGGTGGCTAGAGGCAGATTTTCTAGGAGTGGCCTGGCTTCTGGGCCTAAGAGTATCCGACAGTCTGAGATAAACGGTAGTCGGATGAGAAGTCATTGTTTTTTGTCTAGATTCAGTAGTGTGAGTGGCCTCCTCGGAAGCCAGTGCCTGTGTCTTGGCTCTAGACCCAAACGAGGCAGAGAAAGCCAAAGGCTCGGAAGATGATGAAGATTTTTGCGGCATATCGGACTCCAAAAGGGTCTCAGTAGAGGCCTGCGTAGATATTGAAATGGGCATCAGGGGCTGCAAAAGTGCCTCAATGAATTCCAGAGAACTGACGACCTGCTTAGCGGTCGAGTCGTCGGAACGCTTAGCCTTGCGTGGTCTTGTCTCTATCTTTATCTCTGCATTTTTTCTGAATGTCCATGGATTGCTGGCTGACGGACGCCATTTCGGAATGTGAAGACTGAAGACGAAAATACATGTCTACAATAAGAGCTCTACGGCGAATGGTTCTTGCGTTAAAGAGGGCACAGAACCGGCAACAGGGGACGTTGTGGTCTGGGCCTTAACAAGTGATGCATTATGAATGGAAGTCTCAGTGTGGGATCTGCTTTCCACAGGCGAGACAACTGTTAACTTTTTTGGACATTGGTTAGTGCAAGAAAAAAGGATCCAGAATGGGGTACTTAGCTTTAGACGTTTTCAGCTGAAATTCAAACTCTGGTAGCAACCAACAGGCACACTTGTGAACTGCTTCTACTACAGGCTCCACGGTAAGAATGACTGATGTAATGGCATCAGCTGCCTTGCTTTATAGCACTAACGACCTGATGTCAGACTACAGGCGACAGCAGCCGATGCAGAAAAACATTGACTGTAGTATTTGGGCCGGCCGAGGGCTACCACAGCAGGGATAACCCACAGGTGATGACTGTAACAGTGAAACATGAAGAACATCCCCAGCTAATGTAGGAGGTGACCGTAACTCAATGCAGGTGGTTTATAGGACACACTGCAATGACTATGAAGCATTTTATGTGGGGAAAACGCTCAACAGACTTAAAAGAAGTGTTTTTGACCATCTTTCTGAAATTAGAGCTCAGTGCACGAATAATGCACTGGCTCGGCACCTGCAGCTTTACAACAGACACACTGGCTTTAAATTTCAAATTATTGATCATGTGGACCTTTAGGAACTGATAGAAGACATCCCTAATATTTTAGAAAAACGTGATGTACCGTGGCAGCTGAAACTGAACTCTTTTAGAAAACTGGGGCTTTATTATTACTGCTGCATAAAAAGCATACTAGAACACTGTTTAAGAGAGTTTACAATCAAAAGGCAGAAGGTCAGTTACACAACAGGCACCTCCTCAAACATGGTAGGAGAGATAGTCAGAATGTCGATGTACAAGTGTCCGTCAGTTCATAAGGACATACATAAGGCAGGTACACAAAGCATCTACAAATACAGCAACTGACTATCGAAAAATGCTTGTCAATGTTCTGACTCATTAATATTCATGAGGTCAATTAAATGCATCATGGATCTCATAGTTCGCTATTTTCAATGTCAGGATTTTGATAGTAATCCATTTAAAAGACCATTGAAGTCGGATATGGAACTGATTAATGCTGACATTACACACTAATATTATACTTGCAAATACTGTTATAAACCAATATCAAACATTGTAAATATTGTACAATGAAAATAACTGACATTGGTGATGTTTTCTGATACTTTCACTCATTCAGTCTAAGTGTTTTCTTAGTTAGATGCCACACTTGAACAGATCCCCCAGGGCCTTAATGCTTTATTTGTAACACTTTTCACTGTATTTCTACACCAGCAATTACAGCTATGGTTTTCAGCCTACTTAGGTGTTCACTTGGAGATTTATACACATTCATTAATATTCTGATATGTCTGTGATGCCCCTGCACTGGTCTAGCAATCAAGGAGCCTCAATCCTCTCCACTGGCAACAGCTAGGGGATGTACATACTGTGAGGATGACAAGTACACACACACAAAGTAAAGTGCATTTTCCCTTAAGAGCACAAAGAGACCACAATCAGTCTGGAGCTGGCTTCTCCCTCTTTCTCCAGATCAATAAGACTCCCTACTGACAGAGATATAAGGTTAAGATGTCAGCAGAGGGGCCAATCCAAGACCTCCAGCACCCTCTGTGTCCAACCAGTGCTTCATGCCCCTGCCCACGTAGCTGAGACACAGAGGCACACACACACACAATTTGAGATTTTGGTTTTATACAAACACACACATACCTAAGGAAGGCTGGCACAGCTTTACTAGCTATGCCCCCTTCTACCCAGACTATAAGGTAGTTTCCACTGCCACCAACTTCTACTTATCAGCTACTGTAAAGCTTTTTCAAAGGGTGTCCAATACTACTGTGTAATAGTACTATTATCCAAATGGTAGTCTGACCACGACTGGCAAAACTATTTTAGGAGTGGCCTGTACAGTGTCACCAAATACATATGCAAGTACTGTCTCACTAATATCAGCCACAAAGACAGGTTTAAATAGATTTAATCTTCTTCTTCTTTCGGCTTTTTCCCGGTTAGGGGTCGCCACAGCGGATCACCTTGTCCGCACATTGAATGGCAGTGGTGTTTTACGGTGTCGAGTTGCCAGCCCGACGCCCAACCTTCCACAGAAGGCACACTCACACGCACACCTAGGGCCAATTTAGAGTGTCCAATCCACCTGCAGCATGTCTTTGGGATGTGGGAGGAAACCGGAGCACCCGGAGGAAACCCACGCGACCACAGGGAGGACATGCAGACTCCGCACAGAAGGCACCCCAGCCGAGGATCGAACCGGAGAACCTCTTGCTGTGAGGCGGCAATGCTAACCACTGCACCACCATGGCCGCCCTGTTTAAATAGATTTAATAATAAATAATAAAAGAACAAGACACTACTCAGTCAACACAGTAACTTCAGAGTTCAAAATCACAGGAAATATTATAAAACAACACTGCAGGACAGTCTCAAATAAATACAGAAGCATTTAAACTAATCTTTATTGTATTCCTATCTATATCCAAGAGAAATACTATGCCCTAAATCTTACTTACAGCAAAGCAAGTGCAGATGATGATGAGTGTGTGTTCTTGCTAGGTCCAAAACAAAATACAAAATGCACAGTCTCTCTCAGAGACTTCTTAAATCATTATCAAATATTACTGCTGGGTTAACTTGGATGACATCACTTTTTGTCACCCAACTTCAGTTCCCAGGCTAAAACAAAAACTAAAAGAATTTAGCATCCCTGTGTTAGAAATACATATCTCTCAGATGTTTGCAGATCTTGAAAGTCATAAAACAATGAAATGCTTTTCATTTTAATGGCACTACTTCTTTAAAACCCTTTCTAAAATCCCGTCGTATGAAATGTCAATATATATATATATGCGCTGCTATATGGATCCATGTATACACGTATATACTTTTTATATTTCTCTCTATATATGTTTGTCAGTTTTTAGATTTAGTTACATGTTTTGTTATTAATTTGATGTTTTTATATGGTGAGCCTTATACGTTATTTATTCCCTTTATCTGATCACACAGGGAAAGTAACAAAATTTTCTGCATACATGTATATCCTTATTTTACCTATACAGTTTATTAGTTTTTATGTTTTTTAATTGTTTCTTAAACAAGGTCTTTATTTATGTTCTGTAATGGCTGTTAAATTAGCAGTGATTTTTTTTAACATCAGCTGACTATTTATATGCATTTATTCTCATTTGTGTGACTGCTGAAGCAACGAGTACAGTCGTGAAAGCGCTTACCTTCCTGTTTATTTAATAAACGTTTGGTGTGTTAGCATTGGTGCAGTTTTTCTTCTTTTGGTTCACTTTTCATTTTAAACCTAGTAATTACTTCTCTTCCAAGACAATACCAACACTTCTAAGTTCCAGACATTGTGTCTGCTAAACAAACTGAGAGAAAACTTTTATAGCACATTCATAAAGCAACTTAATTTCAAATTATTTCCTTGATATTTTGTGAGTTAACTCTGTATGTTCTAGTTTCTACTGTTAAAAACATACATTTGCACAGGTATAGTTTATATGCATTTCTGTTCTAAGTCAGCAGGGCATCTGTGGCTACATTTTAGCTCAGTACATAACGTACAGTTCTGTATAAATCATATCAATATTCACAAATGACATAGAATTATTCACAAAATTCCAGATAGCTGGGCTGGCAATATTTCCCTATATCACAATATTTTATACACACAAATCTGATGAAGTATTTATATTTTACGAAAGTGATCTTTGTTAAAAGTGCTTCACTTTATAAGTTATTAATGTTTATTCGTACAGATGTCTACTGATGGATCTTTTTGTTAGTCATTTTTGTTAGTGAGTTAGTTTCTTAATTAATAAAGTTTAGATTAGTAAGTTAGCCTTAATAAGCTGTTCATATATATATATATATATATATATATATATATATATATTTTTTTTTTTTAATTTGTCTCTAGCTTTTTAGTTTTAATTCTAAGGTAGCACAGTCGCAGTTTATACTATGGTGTTAAGGGGAAGAGGACTTGGTTAAAGGAATGAGTTTAATGCTTTTATTGCTCTTAAAAGAATCACCCTCTGTAAACACTCCCTTGGTCCAAATAACCTGATTATATATAAATAATGAGCGTCATTAATTCTTTTGATTATGCTGAACCAACATGCTTGTTTGTGAGTTTCAATAAAGAATATTCTATTTTTAACTCAACTGTGGACTACTTACTATTTTCTATTTTATTATTTTGTAGTACATATTTTACAGTTCAATTTTTATTAGTGAACTAGGTGCATAACATATTTCAAGGAGTGAACTTCACACCGCCAACACTGAAAAGTTTCTTCTCTGTTTTGATCCAGTATAGGTTGCTTACTGGGTTTTCTGAGACTTCGAGGGATACCACAGATTCTTCTTTTTGTAAATGTGGTTGCTTCATACATGGTTAACTAGTGTAGCTTTGCCTAGTTAAAATGAGTTGAATGAATACAAAAAAAAACTTAAGAGCAAGAAAAACTGTGAAAAAAGGAAGTAAAAAAGTAATTTGGATGGTGCATCTAGACACTGGGTGGTGTGTGTGTGTGTGGGGGGGGGGGGTGCAGTGGAGAAAGGTTGGCTGTGATGCCAAAAAGCAGTATGGGTATGAACTGTAAGTATGCAAAAAAAGGCATTTTAGGCTGGAGTGAGTTAAGCAGTCTCCTAACCAATTACTGAAGTAGGATGAAGGGTCATGTTCCCAAAATAGTTTCTCCCAATCACCCACAATGTTCAGCATAATCCAGCTGGTGAACCAAAATGTGAAGTTGCTTCATTTAACACTTAGAAACATGCCTTACTTTATGTTCATCTAGTTTAACAATGGTAGCTAAACTAATAAAGTTAAAAATGGAAATAATTATTAATCTACTAAATGCAACAATATGATGACAGCAGTAAGTAACTTGTACATAACTGAAGGTGGTGCAGGTGTCACCTATTATTTTTAAGAATTCTTTCTAAACTGCAGTGGATTATAGCATATATACCTAAAAAAATGCAAAACCGAACTTCTGCACTTTTCACTAGAAGTCTGTGAAGTTTATTACTGCTGTACACTTCCAAAGTCCAATTTAAATTTTACTAGAGCTCTTATTTGTCCCTTTCTTGCCCAGCTCTTACTCAACATTAAATTATTGCCCTTCTTCTTCTGCACTCTTTCTGCCTGTCATGACAAATCAAATCAGGGTCCATCACACTTTCTCTTACTGCTTTTGACACACTTCCCTTCCACAACTGCTTCTGCCCCAGGATTTAAAGTAGGTTTCATTTAAATGCACAACCTTTCAGGGCTGGTCCATCATCTAGCTCTTTGTACAACAATCCCTTTCCAACACTCCATCAATCCTTTCAATATTTATAATTCTCAGTGATGTTTGACCCTGTCCACTATCCGTTGGTTTACTAACTAAACTTCAGGGTGCTTACAATGCTTCCTTTCTAAGCTTAATTATCAGTGATGTAACTTGTATGAAACAATGGATGCTCACCAGCAAAACAGCATAGTCCTTTTTCTAACACCAAGTCTGTTCCCATACCATCTATTCCAGACCAAGTCCAATACCTAGTTTACACTCAATGACAGACAGCAGCAAATAAGACTAAACTAAAACTACGGAGAAAGGGGCTGCAGTAAAGAATGTGTTACTAATATCTACTCCTCCTCTTCAAGTTGCTCATTTCTCAGCTATCCTGGCTCATAATGAGTGTTGCTGTCAAGAGACCCTCTACTACCAGTACTCTTTAGAAAGCACTTACCCTAGTTAATATTAGGTGCACCAACAATGAGCTTAAATTAATCAAGAAAAAGTGTAGTATCATTTCACTCTGCAAACAGTCCCTATCTTCAATATAGAATATAGACAATATTCCAGTAGTAAATGAAAATTCAGTCAAGGACCTAATGCCTTGGGCTGACACAGTCTTCTCTCCTTCGATCATGTAGCAACTATTGCCAGAAAATACTTAGCACAACTAACAGCCTAGTATATATCAGCAAGTTCTAAAGACATCAATGCTTTATTATGTTCAACACTGGTTAGTACTATTGAATAAAAAATAGTAAGATGTCCAAACACGATGTGTACGTTTTTCTCTTGACTCAAATATCCAGACAGCAGACACAATATAAAATGAACTCCAATTTATTAAGAAAAATGATGAGCGCTTTCGCGTAGTTCAAAGCTACGCTTCTTCAGATAACTTTCTTGCATACAAAGGTGCATTTAAATACTAAATAAGGTGGGATTCTGACAGAGTAATAACATCAATTAAACAATCAAATAATTAGTATATTAAAATGCTCACTGCCCTATTCATGAAATATGTAGACAGCAAGTATTGTTCGTCTTATCAAAAATATTAGCTTGTGTTAGAAACTGACTCAGACTTTAGTAGATACAAATATGAATTTGACAGAACCCTAAGTAGTATATCCCAACAAATGGTTAAACTAAAGGGTAACAAACTTAAAAAAACTTCAAAGAGATCTCAAAGCCTACAGA
Source organism: Protopterus annectens (assembly GCF_019279795.1). Lineage (NCBI taxonomy): Eukaryota > Metazoa > Chordata > Ceratodontiformes > Protopteridae > Protopterus > Protopterus annectens. The sequence continues at coordinate 124,756,303 of NC_056745.1, read as the reverse complement.
GATGGAGAAGCGTTCCCAAAACCGCCTGATACCAACAACCTCCCACCCAAAGCTAATGGATTCAGTTACCCAACATCTTCGAAAAACAAAACCAGGCATGTTACATCTAGAAATGTAACTAACGTCCATGCAACAACTTCTAATAACATGAATATAGAAGATGAAATTTTTGAAGATGTAATTCATGAACCTGAAACAAGTCAATCTTTCCAGCAGGGTAACAACACCAGGCAAAATCAAAGTGCACAAAAAAACTACAAGGGGGGCAGGGGGTACAACTGGTCGACGAATCCCCCTCCAGGACAGAAACGGAGATACAACACCAGGAGCAACAATCAACATCAGGATTAAAATTGTATGAAGTTATACCAAACATAAAACAAGACTTTAAAATCTACAACTATACTGAGTGTCATATTGACCCTAGCCTGGTGGAACTCTTTGCCAAAGGAATGACTTTTGTACCTACAAAAAGATGTGATACCTCTGAATTAATCATCGATTTCAAATTGTTTATACGTAAACTAAACCTAAATATTATCTTTGGTAATAATAGTTATAATACAAGTGAACTAAAGATAACCAGTACTTATAATCCACCCCAAAATGATGTATTGAATATGTTTGAACATCTGTGTACTAGTGAATTTAGAGATCTTGCTAAACATAATAATAACAAGAATATTGAAACAAACATGTCAGAAGAAGAAACTACTTCATTAAATCTTATCAGACAGTTACCTTTAAGATTAATGAAACCTGACAAAGGTGGGGGGATAGCGGTCTTTTACAATAGTGATTATTCTAATATTATGAGTTCAATACTAGGAAGTGATACCTACGAAGTAATGAGTAGAAACGAATTAAATCAGGCATATAATAAAATCAAGATGTTCTTTAGTGACCTATACACGGATGGCATTATAGACATTAATCAATATACTTACATTACCATGATGGCACCTAGAATACCAAAAATCTTTGGTATACCAAAGTTACACAAAAGTGTGTCAAATCCACCTTTTAGAGCCTTGGTAGATGCTAGGCAGTCCATAACTTATCCATCTGCAAAGTTTGTGGACTGCATTCTTAAAAAGTATGTGGGGTTAGAAACACAGATTCTTAAGGATTCTTGGTCCTTTTTAGAATGTATTCAGAACATACCATTTAACAAATCTGGGAACTTTCTAACCATTGACATCTGTGATTTGTATTCCTGTATTCCACATACAATAGGCACTGAATGGGTAGTCGACTTTATTAGAAGCAAAGGAGCCCAGGATAATGAATGCTTATTAGTGGAACAACTACTAGATATAATCTTAGCAAATAACTTTATTTGCTTTGAAGGACTGTTATTCAAACAAAAGATAGGGGTAGCCATGGGCTCCCCAGTGGGTTCGAGTTTTGCCAACTTGGTCTTAGCCCACTGGGAAAATGAATATCTTCTAAGTAGTGAATGGATGAACAAAATATTTTGCTACAAAAGGTTCTTGGATGATATATTTATTATCATCAATGGGGACGAATTAGTTGCAGACCAACTAGTCGACTACCTTACTTCAACTACTCAATTTTTAAGGTTCACAAAAAACTTTCAGCAAACTTCAATCAACTTCCTAGATGTACACTTGACCAAAAACCTAGACAAATACACGGCTAAAATTTATAGGAAGGAAACACATTGTAATAGTTACTTGCATTTTACAAGCATGCACCCCCACCATCAAAAGAAATCAGTTGTCAAAGGACAACTAGTCAGGGCTGCAAGAATGGTGACACTGGATCAGGATTTTGATGAAGAATGTACGCTTCTGTATGACATGTTCATAAATAGGGGGTATCCGGATTCATTTTTACAAGTAATTTTCCAGGAAGTAATTGAGAAAAGAAATAAGGGAATATATACACCTATCCTAAATTCCCAAGTCAGCCTAAACATCTCATTAGGAATTAACAACAATCTTGAACAAACAGTTGTTACAGTTATGGATAGTGTTGAACATGAACCTGATGAACCAGTAGAAAACAAAAAAAATTTTACCACTGCATTTACATTTACCTATTGTATTGAGGCATCAAACATAGGTAAAATAGTGAAAAAATACTGGCGTTTTTTATCTTTAGACAAAGACTTATCACACATTTTTAATTTTGGTCCAACAATTACATACAGGAGGGGCCATAATTTAAAAAAACTATTAGAAATAAATCCCAAAATAAAAAATTCTAAAAGAGGTACCACAAAATGTGGAAGCTGTAAATACTGTTCATACATAGATACATCGGAAAATTTTAACATCAGAGATGACATTTTTCATGCCAATATATCCTGCAATTGTAATTCTAGGGCAGTAGTCTATCTAGCCCAATGCACAAAATGCCCTTCATTCTATGTGGGCAAAACAGATAGACGACTTCGCGACAGGATATATGAGCATTGTTATGCCATAGCGAAAAATAAGGATGATAATGCCCTAGCTAGGCACTGCACAAAGAACCGAGAGCACAAATTTAAATTTATGGTGATAAATCAAATTGTGCAAAATCACAAAGAATATGGGTTGGTCAATGACAACTTATTGAAGCTCGAACTTGAGAGAAGTGAACTTAAATGGCAAATAAGATTAATGGCTTGTACGTATCCTGGCCTGAATGAATTCCTCTCTATAGCATGTATTCTTAAAATTAAAAGTTTACTTAGATGAGGGTTAAAACACCCAGCATGGAAATATTTATAAAAATTTTGGTTTATAGAGTATTTATATAACTAGTAACTAACATTTTTGAAATTGAACATTAAATAAAACAGTTATATAATAGGTTGTTTATTTTACAAAACGGAATGAAATCAGATGTTTTTAATAAATTAGTTTTAGATTATGGATTAAAATATTTATATATACAATTTTATATTGGTATATTTATAGATACAATTTTTTGCTTTATTAACATTATATAAACATTTTTTTATATATTTATAAGTTTATAGATATAACATTATGATATATTCTATTTTGAAGGAATCATATGAATTGATGATACTAAACACACTGAATAAAATGATTGATACTTGATTAGAAAATAACTGGGTAATTAAATTACATTTTTTAATCAGGACGGTACTACTACACACACATAACAACCAGATAATGTATATACTTTTAACATTATTCCCATCATTATCTTTAACACACTGTATATGGCAGGTTAAAATCTGTTGTTAATTAAATGTCTAATGTAGCAACATAATAATGTAGTTACTTTATGAAGTAAGTTCTGTAGTGAGGTATAGGTGTAAAATGCACTACAAACTACAATAATTTACTTTGTGTGTTTTAATAATATAGTACTGCACATAGAAGATATATAGGTTTTATTTCTTTGTTTAGTACATAATATTCTTGTATTTTATAATGCTAAATGTTTATTATTATTGTGTTTAAATTCTTGCTTGTGCTGGAGTTTAATGCGGCAAGGGCGTTTCATTAATTAATTACATACAACCGTTAACTAGTATAAAAGTGATAGTAGGAAAGGAAGTTGTTGTCTGATGAAGTTCCGGCACTGCTGGGACGAAAAACGCTTGGAGTGTTTAACGTGATTGTGTGAAAATAAACGGGCTTGGATTTTTTACCATTTACGCTACTTTGGATTTACTTTATCCTGCATTCTCATCTTGTTCTATTCTCCTGCGGTTTGTCAATGTAGCAACTATTGTCAGAAAATACTTAGCACAACTAACAGCCTAGTATATATCAGCAAGTTCTAAAGACATCAATGCTTTATTATGTTCAACACTGGTTAGTACTATTGAATAAAAAATAGTAAGATGTCCAACCACGATGTGTACGTTTTTCTCTTGACTCAAATATCCAGACAGCAGACACAATATAAAACGAACTCCAATTTATTAAGAAAAATGATGAGCGCTTTCGCGTAGTTCAAAGCTACGCTTCTTCAGATAACTTTCTTGCATACAAAGGTGCATTTAAATACTAAATAAGGTGGGATTCTGATAGAGTAATAACATCAATTAAACAATCAAATAATTAGTATATTAAAATGCTCACTGCCCTATTCATGAAATATGTAGACAGCAAGTATTGTTCGTCTTATCAAAAATATTAGCTTGCGTTAGAAACGCTAACTCTAAAACGCAGAACAAAAAAACGGAATAATTTAAAGGCAAACAATATATATATATATATATATATATATATATATATATATATATATATATATATGTGTGTCCCTAACTAAACAAATAAAACATATATTTCCATCTTTGTATATATAATATTAATTCATGAACATTTTAGCTTAATAAATAACATATATCAAATACTTCACATCAAATAGTATTATTAACCATATATAATATAAATATCTAACCCAATAAAACATCTTAAGAAATGCATGTATATATAGGTATAAAAAACTAAAATATATATGATGGTACTTATAAACGTGCATATCAATGGATTATAATATTAAATACAAATATATATATATATATATATATATATATATATATATATATATAAGTGAAACACAGACTATATATGTGTATGACTCCTTATAACAGAGGTCTAGTGCACCACATAAACATAAAAAACTCATAACAACACCAATGCTAAATATTAAAACCTAAAACCGGGCATATATAACAACAACATGTATATATATGCCCGAACATACTATCAAACTAAAAAATATTGATACATGTCTACCAAATAGATAAGATTCTACCCCCTCTATAAAGCAAAAGAAACCTATCATTAATTAATCTTTAATGAGTTACTAAATGTATAGATGAGGGGAATGGATATAGGTCTCATTGAAACACAAATAGAGGTAAACTGACCATTATATAAAATAAACAAGAAATAATCTAAATAAATGCTCCTGATAAATAAACAACAGAGAAATATATATATATATATATATATATATATATATATATATATATATATATATATATATATATATGCTTAAAAATAAAAAAAAATATATATAAAAAATTCCACATATGTACATATAAAATATATAGATGTGTACATTAGTTCATTTTCTCCCCACTAATACTGGTTTGATGGAAATATAGTTATTTATACCAGGGGGTAAATGTGCTGCTAATTTTATTATCCAATGTAATTCAGCAAGAGCTAATTCGTTGTCCGCATTACCCCCTCGTTTGTTACGTCGAACCAACTGCAGTACTCTAAAATTAAAGTAATGGGTAGGACAATCCATAATATGTCTTGCTAACGCATTATTTTCATCTTTCTTACGGGTCATATAAATGATTATATATGCGGTCATGTAGTCTCCTTTTCGTGAGACCTACGTAGAACGCTTGGCATACCATACAGGTAGCTAGATAAACTATATTTGTACTGTTGCAGTTGGCATAAAAACTGGGGTAAAAACATAATCCATATAAGGATGTTTATACATCTGTGATTTGGAAATCTAGTCACATCTGTTACAATGATGACACTGGTAAGTACCCTGTGTCAGCATCTTACTCATTGTTGCTTTGCTGTTATCAATAGAAACACCATGGTCTTTACATAAAATTAATTTCAAGTTATCACTATTCCTATATTGAAACCTAGGTTTATTACCTATAATATCTTTGATATGTGTATGCATAGTGAGAATATGCCAGTTGTTGGAAATAATCCACCGTATATTATTAATGTCGCTGGTATATCTCATAGTGTAATTGATCTTATCATCTCTAGTCCTGGTCTTGTCAACTCTTATGTACGTTGTCACATTTTGAACAAGTGTTTTGGGACCAACATGCACAGGATGTGTGTCACTCAATACATCTCGTCTTATATCCCTAACCATCTTGGAACTGTACCCTCTACTCATGAACAAGGTTTCCAAAAAATCAGCTTCTTTTCTTAAAACATCGGGCTCATCACATAGCCTGGAAATCCTGATAAATTGACTCCTCACTATGCCTTGAAAAGTATGCCTAGGATGCATACTATCGTAGGTCAATATAGCATTCTTCCAGACAGGTTTCCTGTATAATGAAGATGTAACAGTCCCTCTATTTGTTAGCCTAAGGGTAACATCCAAGAAGTGTATCTCCTTGGGTGAATACTCTTTGGTAAACCTAAGGAAATTGGTGGTAGTTTGCAAATATTCCAAAAATGTATCAAACATGTCAATGGGTCCCTCCCAGATGATAAGTATATCATCCACAAAACGCTTGTAATATCTTACTGACTTAAACTGTTCATGACTGAATAAATATAACTTCTCCCACCAATACACCACAAGGTTGGCGTATGTATTTGCACAGGGGGTGCCCATGGCTACCCCCCATTGTTGCAAATAGTACATATCGCCAAAAGAGAAAACATTATTTGTCAGAATAATTTTCTAATAGCTGACAGACCAGTATATTCCTAGCATTAGTGAATGACGTTGCTTTCTACATCAAGTGTAATAAAAAAGTATTGTGATGATGAGATATCAAGATGTACTGACTGCAAGGTATCCAGCAAGTGATGTGTATCCTTCAAAATAGATGAAAATTTATTCACAACTGGTCGCAAGATACTTTCTAAGAAGATGGATATATGTGAGGTTACCCAACCATCTCCCGATACGATGGGTCTCATGGGTATGGGATGAACCTGTTAGTACTATTACACAGTAAAATGTCCCTTTTGGACATGCCTCATTTATCAGTATCAACAAATACAGAAGCCCCAGAGGTTCCCAACAAAGAAGATTTAAAGACTTCAGCGAACATGAGAGTCTAGAAGATATATCCCTTACTCAGTACCTTACAGATTCTTGTGGGCTGACCTGTGACCCATTTACTGTGACATTAGACACCCTGCAGTCTTTCATCTTCTACATTTCTACAAGTCTGATAGTTTAGTAAACACTAGAACCTGTGACCTACATTTTCAGCAGCTGATAAAAAGAATGCAATGGAGGAGATTCATTGCATAGCATCGCTCATCTCTGGAGGAAGCTACCCTGCAGGATAAACAGTGTGCAACATTATCATCCTTCAAACAGAATCTGAATGACCAGCTGGGTACCATCAAGTTTATCTTAGGATTATCTGGCCTATCCCTCCTTGAGAAAAAAAAGGGTATGGTCTGAAGGAGGGTTAAAGTTAAGGTGCTGATGATCAGAAGATTAAATTACCTTGAAACGCCAATGAATCTTACTCCAAAAACATGGTCACCTACAGGTTATAAAACAAATGCCTACCAAATCAAACACTACAGATAGCTACTGGTGTACGGAGACATATTTAATATCGTATCAGTAGTTCAGTAGGCAGCTTAGGCATGAATGAAAGGAAGCATGACAACTGTGAAATGATAAAGTGGGCAGGAGTATGCAAATAAAACTGTTAATTTGACCATGATCTATAGTTTCCATATGAAATATCAGATAAAATCTGCTTAACAAATGTAAAAGAATACAAATCAGTCACTGAAAACATTACGTGCCACTAAAAGTTAATCAAGGCAAGCAATAAATCAGACTAATCCCACTATAAATCAGAGTAATCCCACGTGAAATGTAACACAATGAAAACCAAAGGGTATGCAAAAGGTTCATTTTTTGTAAACGGACATCGCACCAGTACAACAGCTCCCACCACACTGTTCTGAGGTAGGACAAATCATATAATACTAAAAATGAATAACAATTCATGGGTATTAGCATTACTAATATAATCTGCAACAGTCCTTTAAGGTAATTGCACTTAATGTTTGTCGGCTTATGCTACTGGCGTTTATATCTCTACCACTCTCACCAGTACAGTCTCTCTCTCCCCAAACAAATGAAGGAAAAAAGCTTCTCTGAAGATGGAGTTTTCATTTCATGACACCTTGCTCCCAAAGGAACTGAAAGATTATGCATGCACACAACTAAACAAGGGTGTCTGCAATAATTAGGACCCAAAGCCACAACTGAGCCCAACTCCACAGTGTGAAAGAATAAAACCTTGACTGTGACCCAAATGACCACAGAATGAGCTGCATTCTCAGGTGCTAGTAGAGCAAGGCAGAGCAGGGTAGGAAATGAATGGCTTATGTCATCTCACCCCTCCTGGTGTAAGGAAATGGTCGTTTCCCTGAGCCAAACACTCTCATGCAACAAGGACTGTAACTGAGAGTGATGCAGGATTAAAACTCACTAACCACTGAAGGTAGCCTTTGGATGATTGTGTGGAAGCATATATTCATGCATGGGAGGGCAAATAAATCTCTGCTATGACACAGGTGATCAAATCAGACATGAAGGGGTGGAGTTAAGGCCTAAAAATAAACACTTCCTACCCATCAATGCTTTTATGACATGGACTGCTGAATGGGGTAAGGAGGCTGGCTGTGTAGTTTTGTGGCTACTGGATAACAAAATAGGGCACCAGTCTATGAGCAAGTCAGACTTACATGCCCAATGGGATGAAGACGCCCTTACTCCAGAGTGAACAATTTGGATGAGTGGATTGCAGCTGGAGGCAACAAAGCACCCTCATGGCTCATGTATTGCAACACCATTAGATGGCTCTCACTTCTGCACAAAGTACAGCTGGAAAGTATGCATGGTCCCAAGTTCCATTGCTGGAGCCTTGATGCTTGGCCATTTGAAGCACAAAACATATATAGAAGAAAAGACCCATGGCTGCAAATTGTCAACATGAATCCTACACAGACTTCAAACTTTCTAGGTAGGTAAATAAAAAAGTTATTGTGAGTTAGAAAAAGAAAACAGAAAAAAAGAGAGTTATTGTGAGTTTATACACACCAATAAAAGCAGACCATATACTATATACATTGAGAAGGCAAAATAAGTTTTTTTTCCCCAAAAAGTAATAGTTAATCCAATGTAGAAACTCAAGGACTTGGAACTGCTCCTCTGCAATACTTACACCTGGATAAGGTCCCTAGTTGCCTCTATTTGCTGATCATGGTGGATGCCCTATCTTTTCCCTCTGGAAGCACCCCCCTAGCAGCTCCACAATGCTCCATTACTGTCTTGTCAATCTATTACTTTTCATGGAGGAATTGAATGGGCTGCTACACACCACAGTAACTTACTACATGTGGACCAGAGAACCTATTCCAGCATGAGCCCTGGTATTCAGTGCTGCTTTCACTTCTTGTCAGTCGTGCATTCCCATCCATGCATACTTAACAGCTGTGGATCCTAGTGTGTGTTCTACCAGCTTCAGGAGTGTATGAAGCCCAATTAGCATAGATTTTATGCCATTATATTTTGCATCTTTACTCCCATTCCACCCCATCAAGCCAAGTCACCAGTAGCACATTATTTCCTCTGTACTTGTGTCACTGGAAGATGCCAGAAGGAAGAAGTGAAAGCCTTGTGCACCACCTATCATCCAGCAGTATGTCAGGATTTTTTTTCCTTGTTTTTAATGCTCCTGATAGCCCCCTATTCTGATAGCCACCAGGCAGCATGCAATGCCTGGTTACACTGAGGTGCTACATATGTATGCTTCTGCACTTGTAAAGTTCACATGAAGTTCACCAACTATGGCCGGATTCACACCCAAGGGTCTTTATACACTGCTCCAGCTGTGGGACTTAAACTGGTACCCTACATGCAGGACAGGCAAAGCCACTCTAGCCTGCTCCCAGCCAGTACATGTGCCCTAGCAACTAAATGAAACTGGACTGTTTGGGGTACAGTCAGGCTTCCACCTTTCTATGGAATCTTAGTACAACTTTTGCCTTAAATGGCAAACAATTAGTACAATACTGGCTTTAACTGTTATAAATTATATGTAAAAAAAAAAAACAAAAAAAAAACAAACAGGAATACTAAATATTAATAAGCAACATTAAGTCAGTTAAAATGAGGTACCACTCTAATGTTAATCTCAACCCTAACCCCATAGACTAATTTGTTTTCTTACTGGAAGGGCCAGAGAAATTCTGTCATGAGCCTTGTGACAGGTGGCCTTTCACTGTCCAGTGAAATTACATAAATCTCCAAACCCTTACTGTCACCACTCTTTTATATAAATGGCCATAACATAGCTACTTCACAATTTCTAACACTGACCATTATCTACCCCTCTCCACTCCTATCTCCATTTCCCTCTTACTAGACTTCCTCATACTCCACCATAACTGGTAACCATCTTCATCCTATATTACTTCAGTTAATATATGTATACAACTGATTCCATTTGAAAACAGCTAGACTCTTATAATCTTTGTATTAACTAATATTTTACTGTATTCTTGTTTTAACTGTCATGCTTTCATTAACTGCCATTTCATTACTATTCTATGTATGTTAATATACTATTCTATGTATGTACATTTATTATTTTTTGATCAACTGTCATATCATTACTATTCTATGTATGTATGCATGTATGTGCATTTATTATGTAAACCTTGTATAACAGCCTTCTACTCATTCTGTAAAATGGAGCATGTCTCCCTGTGCCTCTGCTGAAAATGAGACCTGTGCCCAGTCGGGCTTTCCTGGTAAATACAAGCAATATATAAAAATAAATAACATTATATACATAAAAACCGACCCAGCATTTCACAGGTGCCAATGTATGAGACAATGAATTATAAGGTGTGGTGATGTTAAGTACAAAATCATTTTGCTCAAAAACATGTAGAGGATTGTGCCTGCACTGGTGTTACAGAAGGATAAAGATCTGACTAAAGCCCAAGTGACTCAAGTTCAACTAACTCATCAGCACTTGACAATGCAGGCAGGGAAGACGGACATGCTCACGGGCATAGGGGAGGGTTAACAGTCATTTCTGTCTGGCTTGCACTACTGCTCTGATGATAGGACTTTGGCTGAAGAACAGTAGAATGTCCTAACGTGGGAGTTGAGGTCAGAAAGATGCGAGTATGGCTGTCCAAGCCAGTAATGGCAGCCACTGCTGGATCAAGTAGAACAGCAAGGATGTGCAGACTAGGGGTCACAAGCAGCCCTAGCACTGACACAAGTGTTCACTGCCTATGGCAGTACAAGACACTCTTCTGGCTGTCTGGATAATGGTCCTCCTTAAAAATAAATAAATAAATAAATAAAACCTTACGAGTGAGCTTTCACTGCAGAGTTAAGGGCCACCTGTCACAAGGATCATAGCAAGATTTTTCTTGCTCCTCCAGAAAGGAAACAAACTAGTCTTTGGGGTTAGGGTTGATATTAACAGTAAAGTGTTACATGAGGGTAAAAAACACTGAAAAAAAATAAGTGCTTTAATTCATATTATAATAAAGGGGTAAACAAGATCTGGCATCAGTGCTGAGCGCACGTGGTCTGCAAGTTTATTTCTGATTAGAAGAGGACAGCATCATAATCAATGACATCACAACCTTACCTTTTTTTTTTAATCTACTGACCTGATTTCTTGCAAATTGTAGCAGAGTGCAATTAATGACAAATATAACCAATATATTTAATATATATGGATATACCGAAATACCATTTCCCCCAAAAGTTGCCTGCCTGAACATCTTTGAACAGCTGAAGTCATGACTTTGACAACCTGCACAAAGAAAAACACCTACCCATGTTACAAACCTTTTGGAGGGTGGAGGCAGAATTCTGAAACCACCTCCTGGCTGTACTGTTGGGACTCCCTCTCTGCACCTAAGACTGGTCAGCACAAATCATGTTATTAACAAATGACAACACATTCGGTCAACATCATTTAATTATCTTTGGAGGACTGTAGCCACTACCAGAAAGCTAGAACAAAATCTCTCTCTCTGAAATACTAGCAGTTTTAAATAAGTACACCAAAACCTTCACCAAAGTAGTACTTGGGAACAACTGCTGTGACTCTTATAGTCAACCATGCCAAGCTGTTTTAGTATTCCCATCCTCACCAGCCTTACTTTTTTGTAACGACTTCAGACATCTTTGTTTCCCCCTTAACTTATTTGCCATACATCACATTCATTTGGTCCATCTCTAAGCTGCTTCAGACTGCATTTCCATAAACAGGAGCATCCATACTTTACATTGTACCTCCCATCAGCTCAGTAATAACAAATCCTACCTTCAAAATAGAAGTTAGAACAAATACATATTTCATTGTTGGGAAACAGCCTACGCTGCTCCACAAAGAGCTAAAGCAAGTGTGTTTGGGCAGCTGCTTATTTCTGAACACAGCAGTGTATTTAGCAGTTAGTAGTTAAATTCTGACGTGACGTTTACAGTCCTCATGGGAAAAGTATCAGAACCTCCAAGCAGAAACCTTTCCAGGGAACTATTAGTCTTAAAGGGGTGCTTAATTTTGCCATTAAATTACCAAAACACAGTTCTTACTATAACAATAAATCATTTTATGTGTGTGTTCAAACACACACATAAAAGCATACAAGCACTTGTGTGTGCGTGTGTTTGCACGTGCATGTGTGTGTTTACATGAAAAAAATTATGTGTTTGTTTCTGTGTGCATATGTGTGCGTGTGTGTGTGCATGAAAAAATAATCTGGCTCCCATAGTGCAAAATCCATAAACAAATCTCAGTAGCAATGATTGAAAAAGCAGTGGTGTACCTGCCTACAATAATTTGCAGCTACTAAGGATTTGGGAAAGACATATTTACTGCCATCCAGCTGATACAGAAGGGCAGTGAACACTTGTTTACTGCCTGCTGGAAGAGTTTTAAGAGTTACTGGACATCACTTGCACAGCTGTGCTGTATAACTTAGATTCTGTAAAGAACAGGTTGACTTCTTTTGGAGAGGGAAAAGGATTAAGGTTGATCGTAGGAATGATTTACTCAGAGCCATATCTGAAAAAACAATCGGTAGGTCAGAGTTAATTTTCCTGCTGTTTAAGTTACAAAACTGGGACAGTAATACTGTGTTAAAAATGGTCAACATTTGTTAGCAGTTTCCTAAAAGTTGTTGAAAAAAAAGAATTGAATATGCCAGTACAGCCTCACTCAGCAGTTATAGAGGTACGTCAGTTAATTACCAGAGACAGTGAGGTATTTTTTTATATTTTTGCTAAGGCAGGTTCAAATTAAGTACTCCCAGGACTTAAATTCCACAAAGAATTAAAGCCACTTACAACATACAGAGACCTCTGACAAACCAAGACAGACCTTTGCTACTGAATACCAAATGTTCTTTCAATGATTTGTATGCTGTAGTATTTATTGGAAAATTCATTACAGAAAACAAACAATGCCCTCAACTCTCTTTTCAAAGGAATCTTTTAACAGTCACTGCCAAGTACATTATATGGTTAATATACTGCTTAAAACTATGTCTTATTAATGCCTCTTTGATGCATAACATGTGTTTTCATTTCTGCTGGTTTACTAGAGACTATTTGATTTTAGTAGCTGCAATACATTTTACAACTGCCTGCCTTATTATCTAGCATGTTGCAGTTTGTGGGTCACAGAATGTACTGTTGGCACAATGGGCTCGCCTCCTAACACCAATTAGGTTTTGAAAAAAGTTGCATCATACCTGTGGCCTATTCCAAATAAAGACAGAATTCAGTCAGACACACTGCTACAAAATCTGCTTTTATTACCTACAGTGGTCAGATAAGGTTTGCCATGTTCTTCAGTTGTGGACCATACTCTGTCTGCCGGGTTCCTTCTACTCTAGACTAACTACTGCTCCTTTCTGACTCACAGCTCTAGTACTGTTCCCCAAGTATTTTGCTCATTGTTTGATTCCTCTAGGTTGGTGGAAGGGGAGAAAACGTCAGTCCTGTTGGATACGGTCAGCAGCTTTCTCAGGCATGTTCCACATTCGAAAATGGTTCTTAACCCATTTCACAATGCCATCTAAACTGCACTATCTTTCCTTTAAAACATTCTTGTTGCTTTTACATCAGCTTAAACAATTTCATCTGAGGCTTCCTTTTGCATAATTTCAATGGGAACAGCTTCTGAAACAAGTGAACCAGATATGTCTACTTTAAACAGGGGAGTGCAGGCCTGTTTTCACCTCATGGTCTAGATTTTGATCATCTTTTATGAATCACTGCAAAGGGATGGAAAGCACATGCCAATAACTGCAAAATATAACCTGGAAATTCTTTATAATTACAGGTCCCAAAGGAAGACAAAGTTTTTTTTTTGGCTTTTATTTAATAAAAAAAATCATATAACTTAGATGTGAATTCTTTTGTCACTTTTGGATTTTTCTTTTATAAACTGTGCATATTTACAATAGATTAGTTTTATATGCTTAAACCAGGGCTAGAAATGCACAGACTTACACTAGCACTACAGTACATTAAGCAAGCAATAATGCTCATCAGGTTGTGTGAAAATGTGCAATTAATACCCACCCAGGGATGCTGTGAGGCCCAACACTGCAGGGGGGAGGGCCTCTACACCCCTGGAAGGGCATTAACTGCACATTAACACATACCCTGGAGGGCATTATTGCGCTTAGAGAATGGGCTCTGTAAAATTGTTGTGTTTTACTTACTTATTTATATTTTTTTTACTACATTTTTTATATATTTTAGATGTAAAACAGTTCCTCCACCTAATGTTTCAAAGTTGCTGTACCATATGTAAATGGTGTTACAGGAAGAATTTTACATCCAAAATATATCATTTTTAAAAAAGATCTAGATATTTGCTTTATTTTTTGGCCCATTACTGCTAAAATGATTTCTTGCCAGTCACAAGGTATTGAAGTCACTAAATAATGACATACATTTCACTTTCAGATGTCATTTGCTTCAGAAAATTCATGTTAACACAAATCCTGTTATTTAAATTACTACATTTAAAATCTGTTCATAGTTTGGAGCTATGTTCCCCCCTTTATTTCAGGCTTTATCCACATTTCTTGAACTAAAAGGTCAAGAGGTACACAAACCTCTTATCTGCTGCTGCCAGTCTTTCATCGATCTCACTGTTTCTCCCTCTGTCACACAGACACCCCCACACCCACACACACACACCTACCTGTACCTGAGAAAATGCATGCTAACATAAGTCTCATTATTACATCAGCTTTGTGAGTTTTTAAACAGGAACATGTTCCTGTTTTGAACCTTTGTTCCCCCTTTATTTTAGGTTCTCTTCAGTTAACTTATGTAAGAGGTGAGAGGTATGTAAAACTCTCGATTGCTGCTGCATGTATCCAGCAGGTCCATGAGCAACTTAGCGGGGGGGGGGGGGGGGGGGCATGGATGCTACATTTAGAAAGAGCAGAATTAATCTGGCAACTAAAATTACATTCTTATGTATGGCCGGGTTTGAATGACTACAGTGCAATCAATAGCATACTCAGGTTAAATGCATTACTTAAGTGAGATTATTTGTAAGCTGGTTTTAATTATTGCTGACCTGTGTTAGGTTAGTGATTTAACAAGTATATTTACTTATATATATATATATATATTTTTTATATATATATATTTTTTATATATATTTTTCTACAAGAAATATTTTAATTAACAATAATCAACTAGAATGTCTTTAGATTACTTATTAATGAAGGAATTTAGTTAATGTATTTTATGTGTGTTTTTATATATGTGCTTATTTATTTAGATTATTAATGAAGGAATTTGGTTAAGGTATTTTATGGGTGTTTTATATATATGTGCTTATATATTTAAAAAAAAATTAAAATTTTATTATGACATAATTTCCTTTCTAGTGTAGGCCGGGCTTATAAAATGCTATTTAAGAAGTTCAGTTGTGGTTTAACACTGTTTTAGTCTGACGAAGTTTGTTATTTTACAAACTAAAAGTGCTTCACTGTACTAGAGTTTTGCTTGCACTCTGGCCATTTTTTTCTGATTTCTAAATAAATTCTAGGACTTTACAGAATGGTGAAAAAAAGAGTCCTTTCAACATTTTTTCAACAACTCAACTTAGCAGAACACTCAGAATTTGATTGTACACAGATGTATAAAAATAGAGCAATTCACTGCACCTTCACAGCATAAACTGTCCCACTTGTCATCCAAACTCTCATTCAAAAGGCAAGTAAGAGTAACAATGCCTTGGGCTGAGAAATGTATCACTAACAAGGAATGGTAAAGCATCCACAACATCTCTACTAACATCTGTGTACAGTGATGCCTAGCACAGGTACATCTATTTCTATACTTGATTTTTCCAAAGTAACTGACAGTGCAGGCCTGTACTTGGCAAGGATCATCAGCATTACTTCCCCTATTCATTGCCAGGGCTCTTCCACTTTTATGTTTGGTTCTTCACCCGCTCCCAGGATGTACAAGTTGGTCCTCAGCTGCTCGATCCTGCCCTTTTCTACCCAACTCCATATCAAGTGAGCTGTATGGGAAATCCATCTCAGTGGCAATGAAGAAAACTCTACACCAGCATCCATCTAACACACAGCGTCAACCAAGCAGTTCCAATTAGAACTAAATATATTGGGGAAATAAAAAATAAACTACATGCCACTATTAATAAGATATCCAACAAAAGAAAAAAAGAGAGACCCACATTAAATCAAAAGATGTCCATATTAAAACTTAATAAAAAGATCAGCAAAAACATGGCTGCTACCATAACAAAGCTGAAACCAGAACACATATTAAAATTAGCATATCAAGCCAAGCCACAGATGGTCATAAACTCTTCTTTAACAACATCAGATAAATAAGGTGCTACCCAACCCCAAGAACAGTACTACATTTGACATACCAAACTGCCTACTGGCAAGCCTAAAACATGACTTGTCTGATCTCTTACAAGATCTATTCAATATCAGCTTTAAAACAGGCTTTGTGCTGGATGAATGGAAGACAGCAACAGTCATTCCCTTGCACAGAGGTCGGACCTCAATGGACCAGAGTAGTTATAGACCCCATAAGTCTGACAAGCCTCATCTGTAAGGCTATGGAACGGATCATTATGGAATTAATACACAAGGATATACATACCCTATAGATTTTCAACACAACAGTTCGGATTCGTCAAGGTCAGATCCTGCTTATTTAACTTCAATGACTTCTTCAAAAATTTATTGAAGCAATGGATGAAGGCAAAATAGTGCACGCTGCTTACCTAGACCTTGCTAAGGTGTTCAATACCATCCCACACTCACGTATCACAGATAAACTCTCCCAGCTAAATGTCGATCCCTATGTAAATCACTGTATAGCAAACTGGTTCACAAACAGGACCCCGGAAGTGAGGGTGAGCAGCTATGCCTCCTCCCTAAGATCTGTCACTAGCAGTGTACCCCAAGAGTTCATGCCTTGGGCCACCCCCCTTTGGCATTTATTTCTTGGTGGTCAAAGCTAATGTTAAGGGTTTACAGCCAACCAAGTTTACAAATGACAGCAAATATGGTGTCATTATAAGCTCCTCAGAGGACACCAAGATACTACAAGAGGGCCTATCCCAAACAAATTGAAGGTGTCAAAACCATGGATTAAATTGAATGACAAGAAGTGTATAACTGTACCCTTTAGCAAACATGACTCACCTTCTATCACATTAGCAACATAACCCTGAAAACTGATCCTGTAGTTAAGGATCCAGGAACCTCTGCTGACAGCGAACTGCCCTTTTATCATCATGCATCACCTGTAGAAAGGAAGTCCTTTATCATTGCACAGTTTATGTGTAAAGTTATGCCGTCCAAATTCAAGGATGTAATTATTCCACTGTGCTCATCACTTATTAAGCTGATCTTCAAGTTTAATGACCATTCAGTATGTACCTGTCCAAACACTGCTGAAATGACCAAAAGACTTTCTCATTAAAAAAAGAACCAAATCATAAAAACTATGCAAACCATCTCCAAGCCTTGTTGCTCTTCTCAGTAGCAAATAGGCTGAAAGGCAGCCTCAGCCCTGTGTGCAGACCTTCAACGTACCCTATTCTGTCAGGTCTATTCCTCATTCGCAAGTCCAGAAGTGTCAAACACTGAGTCAAGGGACCCCAATCTTTTTTTGCAAAATAAATAGAACATGTTAAAGGGAAAGGTTTCTGTCATAGGGAATACCATTCTACGGAACCATCTTCCACTCCATATAAAGCAAAGTACTTCTTTTATTCTATTCAAATGCAGTTTGGATGGATGGATGGGTAAATCACAAATTCATGACCAGTTTAGCACCCCTGTCCCTCATGAATAGGGAAACATGCAAATGTCCCAACATATCCTTATTTGGGCCATTTCTCAGCTATTTGTATGCAAAATATAATGGCTAAAAACTATCATGGGAATGTAAAGCTAGGCTTCCTAAGATCCTCACAAATCAATAGCCTAGTACGTACCCTATGAACTTATAAGAAATAACACTCAGCAATGCTATGAATTAATTCATAAATTGTATGAACCACTACTACTCTAAAGATATTGCTAATAAATGTGCAGAATAATTGAGTATCATGTTCACACTAGGATCAGTTAATAAAGTTCCACAAATCCCAGAGTTCTTTCTTCCTCTCAAAATTATTACGGAACATTTCCTAACTGTGCTCTCCAAAGCATAGAATACCACCTCTATGGGCCTTGATAACAATTCTGACTACTTAAGTTACTTAATTAACAGCTCAAAGCATGTCCTTTCTGAACCTCTCCTAAAACTGTTCAATTTAAGTACTGTCACATGATATGTTCCTAATGTAAGGAAGACCACCATCACTATGGCCCTCCATAAAGGCAGTCCCACCTCAGATAGGTGCTTGCATGCCTCACAGTCTCTACATGGAAAACTACCAAACCTCTGGGACTCTCAATAATGAACTACTCTCTTTCCTATAACAAAGTTGTTGCTTGACCGATCTATTATTCATTAAAGAGAAATTAGGTTGGTCACCAACTATCTGAGGAATATAGTTGGTGACAAACCTAATTTCTTTGCATATTTTTAGTGCACCTAATTATTTACATCCTACACTCCGATGTTTTGTTGAGTTTCCTTTTTATGCAGAATGCAGTACTAGGAATATTGTTTACTATTGTCAGTGTGTTGCATGTGATGTTCATTATGTTGGGAAAATCAATCGTCCTTTTAGGGACAGAATTCTGGAATATCTACGTGATATCAGAAATTTTAAGAATGCTAGTGCCTTGACTAAACATGTTATTGAAGCAGGAGAGGGTCATAGTTTTAATTTTTTTGTCTTGGAAATTGCATTGGTAGGGATTAGGGGTGGTGATTTGAAGTGTAAGACAGACACCTGTGAACAAAAGTGGATTCTGTTCTTTAAGGCTGACACCTACCCCGGCATCAATGATATGGTTTCTTTGAAATCTTTTTTGAAACAGAGACCTCTAAAGCATTAACAGCACACTAGCACTTTAAATATTGGAACTGTTCATGTTAATTAATGTATATTTTTCATTGGTTAGTATAACGTTTTTAAACTGAATTGTTTCTTCATGCTGTTGTCTGATGAAGCGGTTACCACCATGAAAGAGCTTACCTTGTGTTATTAAGAATATTTTTATATTTGAATTTACATTTTATTTTCTGCCTTGCTGGGAATGAACTTGTTTTTTTACTTGTTAATTACAGGACGTAGGATTCAACTAACCATGTGATTACTTATGCATCCTTATTCCTGCACTCTCTTAAGGGGGTGCCTTCAGAACATTAGATCCACTTCACAATAAAATCGGATGTGGCATGATTATGCTAGTTATGCCACAGCTTTGAATTTGTTAACGTTGCTTTCCATAACTCTTCCTTCAAGGGTCACCACCCTGTTGTCATAGAAGGGCTTGTCGCCCCAGTGAATTTCAGAGCCATACCATCTGAAGTTCAGTAATACTGGGAGGGCCTTTCTTGATGAAAAAAGTCAAAGGTGATAGGACAGTGAGAAATCAATTCAAGAGGACTGTGCCATGACCATGGTTAAAAGGACCGACATCTAGAGCCAACCTTGGGACTGACTGATTGCAGGCAAATACACTACCATTACCAAGCTGGCATCAACTGAATATGTTGGTAAAGAGTGGGATGAATATGCTGTTTTGGCTAGGTGGTGGGTTTTACATGAATATATTGCAAACAACACAGACCAATGCAACAGAATCTGGTTTTAGGGATGTGGAACAAAATCTCACTTGCCGAAAAGGAGCCTAAGCTGGTGGTGCTTGTACTTGCTAAATACATATGAACTAATATCTGCAAAAAACACGGACAGGGGCTCCAGGCATCTCAATCAGAGGTGACTGTTTTTGCCTTTGGGAGTTGCTCATTACTAGATGTCATAGGTGCGCATGGGAATTCTCAAGTTGCTGGCTGAAAAATATGCAGTCTGTCTTTCTTGATGTATAAAGGGGTTACTTTATCTTGACTATGAGTTACGGAGAAGAAAACTTTGACAACCATTTCAGCCTTCCTAGAAGGCAGAATGCATGCTTAATGTGGTGTCATCAACCAACAATGAAGTTTTACTGAGAGACTTCAGCTTTCACATGGAGAACTGTAAACATACCTGAACGGGTGTGATGGTGAAGAATGTCCTCCCTGAATGGGTGTGACAGTGAAGAATGGCCTCCAAGATCTGAACACAATATGTCAGCTGCCACTGGACTTCTGAGCAAGACATGGCTTTGTCAAGAACAAGCACATCTGAAAACAAGGAAGCTTATGACTGCATTCAGATAACACCAACTTGGGCTGAAGATCAATGACCACATTTATTTTTGTGCCACCAGATCTGAGGCTGCATGCACACTGCACACAGATGAAGAAAGAAAGAGCGTTGTCAAGTGGTCACCATTTGGCTAGAACTTGGATCTGATGGACACAGAAGACTCAGATGACTGTCAATGATGTTAACTACACTGAGGCTGAAGATATAGTGAACCTGCTGGCTGATAAATTTAGTTCCAACTTTACTCCTCTCCCCCTCCATCTGTCCCTCAAGATATACCTGAAACTGGCTCGCCCCCAGCTAGTGCACAAGACCAAGTCCTAAAAGTGCTATCAAAAGCTAAAACAACTGCTAAAGCTAAAAATACTGCATCAATGGGTCATGACAATATCCCTGGATGCATTACAAATAGCATGAAGCACAATTTAGCCACACCCCTAACACTGTTCAATATGGGCCTCCACACAGATTTTGTACCAAGAGAATGGAGAACAGTTATAGTCATTCCCCTGCATAAGGGTAGACCATCCACAGATCCAGACAATTACAGACCTACAAGTCTGAACAGCCATATATGCAAAGCCATGGAAAAATTTATCATGAAATTAATCAGTCAGGACATAGGGGACCTCCAAACACTGGATTTGTCTCAGATTGGATTCATCAAGAGCAGGTCATGCTAACTCAGTCTGGTGGATTTTTTTGAAAAGGTCTCTAAAGCAATGAATGAAGGCAAAATGATATACACCACTTACCTTGACTTGGCAAAGCTTTTGATACCATTTCCCACTCAGGCATAGGAGAAAATCTAAATATACTGGAAATAAACTCCTATGTCACCTGCTGGATTGCAAACTGGCTCACATATAGGATGCAAGTAAACAAAATGGGGAAGTTACTTCACAAATGGACTAGTCACCAGTGGAATACCTCAGGGTTCCATGCTGGGACCTCCCCTGTTTGGCATCTACTTTTCTGAAGTAAAAAAAACAATATCAAAGGGCTCTGGCTGACTAAGTTACAAATGACTGTAAGCTAGAAGCAGTCATTGAATCCCCAGATGACTTAGCCATCCTGCATGACGGTTTGTCTCAAATAAATAACTGGTGTCTAAATCATAATGCCAACAAATGCATTATTGTATACTTTAGGAAGTAGTCTACTCCAGGGGATTACCACACTGACAATACTCCCCTAACAGGTGACCCAGATGTACGGGATTTGGAAACTTATGTGGATAGTGACCTAACTTCTGACAAATATGTCCTTGTTGTAAGAAAGTCCTTCTATATTGCACAGCTTATAAACAAAGAGATTGTGTCTACATCTAGGGATGTCATTGTACCCCTTTACTTAGCCCTCATTAAACCAGTCACTGAATATAATACCCCGTTTAGCCTGACCTGACACATGCAACAACTGGAATGCCCACATAAATAACTTATTCTTAAATAGCTTAAATCAGGACTTACCACGTCCATTAGGATCTCCATTTAACTACAGCCACTGGACTGGCTTTGTCCCAATAGAATGGAGGACAGCAACAGTTATCTGTCTGCATAAAGAGGGACCATCTACTGACCTAGAAAATTACAGATTCATAAGTTTGGCTTGTCTAACTTGCAAGGCCATGGAAAGAATAATCATGGACCTGATAAATAATGATATAGGAGACCTCCAAACACTGGATCCGACCCAATTCAGCTTTGTCAAGGGCAGGTCATGCCTACTGAATCTGGTGAATTTCCTTGAAAATGTCACTAAGGCCATGGATAAGAGTAAAACGGTACATATCCACCTTGACCTGGCCAAGGCAATTGAGACAATTCCCCACTTTGGTATTATAAACTCACAAAACTGGGCATAACTCCCTATTTCACCAGATGGATAGTCAACTGGCTCACAGACAGAACACATGTAGTTAAAGTGGTTGAATCTAAATTCAGCAATAGGCCAGTTACTAGTGGTGTGCCACAGGGCAACTTATTTGGACCACTCATGTTCAGAATACACTTCTCTGAAGTCAAGGTAAATGTGGAAGGCCTCTGGATGACAAAGTTTGCTGACGGCTGCAGGCTGGGGGCAATCACTGAATCCCCTAATAATGCAGATTATTCTTCAGGAGGGTCTATAACAGGCAAATGATTTGTGCCAGAAACATGGCCTAAAACAAAAAGCAAAAAAATGCATCATCACACCCTTTTGTAGTCAAATACCCCTACAAATTACATCATCAATAGCATGCCCCTTAGAGTGGACTCAGAGGTGAGAGATCTAGGTATGCAGATAGATATTAGCATGAACTTTGTCCTCCATGTTTCCACAGTGGTGAGGAAATCCTTTTATGTGGCATAACTTATAAGTAAAGGCATGGCATCCAGTTCCAAGGAAATTATAGTCACACTGTACTCAGCCCCCATTAGACCAATAATTAAGTACAGTGAACCATTTGGCATGTACTTGACTAGGCACTAACATCAGTTGGAATGACCTTACAGGTTCCTCACAAAATAAATATAGGGTGTAAACAACATGAACTATGTAGACAGACTAAAAGCCCTATCCCTTTACTCTGTCTCCTACCGACTATTAAGGGGTGACCTGCACCTGACCTACAAGGCACACACAAATCCAGCCCTCATGAAGCTGCTACACATCTGCAAGTCAAAACAACATGAGGCTCACCTAATCTAGGGATCTAAACTTAGTCAGAGACTCAAACAAAACATGCCAGACAGACAGATAATGTGTCTCAGAGTTTGCCTCTTTTTTTGGAACAGGCTTCCTACTTACATAAAGCAGAACCCTTCTTTGGCTCTTTTCTAATGCAATCTGGATCAATGGATGGGGAATCACAAATTCACACGTGGGATAGTGCCTACGTCTCTTACGGACAGGGGAAATCTGTAAGATACTCAATGCACAGGCACAAATCCATGCCATATTCTTGCCCCTAGGGGCCATATGTTTGGTAAAATCGGGTTATATTGGCTCGGCTTGTAAGGGCCCTTGGCCATTAGCCTAGTAATCTCCTATGAACCTATAAAAGGATACAAGGCCTAAACATGTCCTATATGGACAGAATCAAAGCCCTGTCACTGTACTCGGTATCCTATAGACTGCTAAGAGGTGACTTACATCTGGCATACAAGGCATCTTCTGACCCATTACTGATGTATTTACTGCACATCAGCAAATGAAATGGCATCAGAAATACTCAGGCTAGGGATCTAAACCTCTTCTGCAACATCAACAGAATGGTTTGGAGAGACAAGTATATTTCACAGAGGATACCACTGCTGTGGAAAAAACTCCTCATATATATAAAACAAAGTTCATCCCTGTCCATTTTCAAGCACAACTTGGATTTATAAATGGGAAAAGGAATACTTACCCCAGGACTGCCCTCTTACTATTAATGGACAGAGGCAACTCCTAAATGCTTTATCTCATGCATGGGTCCCCACAAATTACCTATAGTATGATCCCAGTTATTCTTATTAGGTGTAATATATAATTATCGACCAATGGATGGGTAAAGGCCAATGTACAACCAAATGGGACAGGTTATTTCAAGCACAAAAAGGGAAAGTGGCTAGGCTTAAAATGGCCTGCAAGAGGGCAGCTAGCCTGGTACTGACCTATGAACCCATGAAACTCTGAGCAGTGAGGCCTCTTGAATCATTTGTTAGATGCTTATGTGCAAGACAAGTTCAAATACTACTTCAAAAGAAAGAATTCCAAATGAGGCCTGAAACGCTATGTCTCAATGGACCATGTTCACGACTTCAATCATAGAGGCAGTAGTAAGAAGCTGTACTGATGTGATAGTTACTGCCTGTCATGGCTACAATCCTAGGGCAAACTAGTGGATCTTGGGGATAAGGAAAGCTCTCAACCTGAAGACAATATCCCTTATGGCAATGCCTGCCAAGGTTTCCCTCAATCCACTGAAAAATTACAATCTCAGTGACTGCTGAAGTGAAAGCATGGACATGAAAAGAGTTCAGTGACAGCACTGAGAAATACTAATGGATGGCAACAAAGAAACTCTGTCAAGCTACCTGGTTATTCTGGAAGGAAAGATGAAACAGAACTCAGGATGTGCTAAGCAAAGGAAAGGTACAAACAGCTGCTGGGGGACTACAGCGACATGTAAGGAGTATTCTCAAATTCAAGCCAATGGACATACTCACTATGAGTCAAAGCTTGACATCTCTGGTAGACTGGGTTCCATCACTGCAGGCTAAGATAAGACAAAGCTCAGAAACATTCATACTGTTAAGTCTGCAGGTGCGAATGAGATCCAGCCACAACCACTGAAGGCAGTGGATAACACAGATATTCATGTGGCTAATGAGTCTCTAATGGTCCACTAATGTCAACAAAAAGGTGCCAACTACAGAGGTGAAATCACATTCCTCAGTCACCCTACGTCTATAACACTGTGTTAGAGAGGAGATTACGGTGCAGAGTCGAATCTCAGTTGCAAGAGGAATTGTCTGGAGACTGTTCCGGTCTTGGAATATAGAACCTGCTTTTTAGCCTTGCTTGGCAGTATAATAGATTAAGGAAGACTGATCATCAAGCTTACAATTGCTCTGTGTACTTAAAAAAAGGCTTACAGCCATCTGCTCTGAAGGTAGGGTTGCCACCTTTTCAAATACCCAAAGTGGGACATTTTTGGTACAAACGCCAGATTTTGCAGACCAAAACATACCCATGGCCAGTACAAAGTACAGAACTTCACTTTTTTGCCTAACTAAAGCTTATTCTTGTAGTATTTTAGTTGCTTATTCTGTTTCTTATAATATTTAGGTGTTTCAGATACAGAATAACTGTTTTATGCAACTATTAAATATAACGTAGGAAATAATTTTGTCCTAAAAATCTCAGAACTCTTGCCATTTTTACAATTTTTTTGCAGGACACAACTTCCCAAAGAGGGACTGTCCCTCGCAAAGTGGGACAGGTGATAACCCTATCTGAAGGTAACTATGGTAATAGGGAGCACACAGTACAATGGGAAGGGCTGAGAATAAGTAACTCCAAATCTGAAATCACAGTATTCTTCCAGTGGAGGGGGGGGGGGCCTTAGTGAGGAATTTATATACCTGGTGATCTTATTCACAAGCGACATCAAGAGACAGTTCAAGACCTGTAAGTAGATGAGGCAGTGAATGCAGTCTTGTAGGCAATGTACCAATCTGTGGTGGTGGAAAGGAAGTAGCGCTTTTAGACAAACTGTCATTTTACTGGTTAGTCTACACTACGATTCTCAGTTGTGGTAAAGAACTGACGGCAACGACTGACAGACAAAAATAATTGGTACAATCAGCACAAACAAAAATGCTCTGCAAAGTCACTGCGCTTACTCTCCATCACAGTGTGAGCAGATTTGTGACTTGGGAGAGTCTGGATTATAGCCACTGTTTATTAGAACAAACAAAAGCCAAATCAGATGGTCTGTGCATCTTGTAGAGCTTACCACTGGATAGCTCCCATTATGAGCTGTTCTACAAAGGCTGTGGAGTCGATCCAAGACATGCTGACAAAAGTACACCTGTCAAGCAGTCTGGGAACACCTATGGACTCCCCAAAACAAGCTGCAATCTGCTAATAAGGCAAAGGTAATTTCTCATATTTCGCCTGCCCTCACCATGCCTCTCACCAGGAAAAGTGGAAGGAAAGGGAACTAATGTTTTGTCCTTTTACTGACATGTTGGGAGATTTGCTTAATGTACTATAATAAATGTTTTACACTCATGCACTCTGACTTGTATCAGTAAGCTTATGTTGCACAGCACCTTGATGCTAATGTGCATATATAACTAATTCACCATTACATAGCCTGATTCCATGGAGCGAATGCGTGTATAACTAATTCACCATTACATAGCCTGATTCTGTGGGGCAGAGGGATGGAGCCCTAATTGTGCTCCAGGTGACCAAGATTCAATTAGCGGTTCTGGCACTGAAGGAGACAGGCAGGGAGGGGAAGAAGTGTCTGTCACATCCTAGGGATGGGGATGGGAAGGGTTGCACACACTTGAGGGCATATTAAGCAGTGCAATTTCCCTAGTGGAGACTGGTGAAACCACTGCTAAGTATTTAGGAGGAACAGCAGGACAGCTTGGAGTGAACAGCCCTTGTAGGACAGTTTCCAAAGAAGGCCACTGAATGCCCCCCTCCCTGGTGCTTCACCAGGTATGAACAGGAAATAGGCCTTAAAGTAAAAATAACCTCAAACCACACAAACAGCTCTCTAAACAGTAGCACCTCCAAGTCTCCCGTGGGCCAAGTGATGGGAACAAACAGGCCAAATGGCAAGGAGGGGTTGACGGTTAGACAGTGGAGGCAAAAGGGTGTTAAAGGTCAGTGCTTACAGGGCTACTTTTGAAAACCAGTGTCTTGACTCAGTTTTTACAACCAGTTACTTAACAAAAATAAGTTTTACACACACAGTCCAAACACAACATAAATTCTCCATATTTTATGCAAAACAATGACTACATGTGTTTTACGAGCCATTTATTTGAAGTTGTAACTGCACATGGAGAAATATGACTGGGCAGTTTCTTCAGCCCAGGCAGCATCACACATCAGCACAGATTTGCTAACAGTTGTTGTTGTCTTTCGGCTTTTCCTGGTTAGGGGTCACTGCAACGGAACTCCGGTCCGCTAATGATTGGCAGTAGATTTTCATGAACGCTGAGGTGCCAGCTCAACGTTCAACCTTCAATGAAGGCACACCCATTTACGCATGTCTTTTGACCGCCCACCCAACCGCGGGGAGGACATGCAGACTCCACACAGAAGGCACTCCCCGCACTCCAGTCGAGAATCGAACAGGAGAACCTCTTGCCGAGGCAACAACACTACTGCTGCACCACCGCGGAACAGATTTGCTAACAGTACACATGGTAATTCTTTAGTTAAGAAAATGCCTTTAACATGCATGTCTTTGTAACTGACTAAAGTGTTAACTAATCCAAGCCTTTAATTTTGTAATAATGTCCAAAGTAAATTAGGAATCAGAGAAAGGCAATAGGGTGAAAATATCAGCAATCGAAAGGGAGACAGATCACCTGCTCTGACAGCCACATGAAAAGAGGGAAACCGCAGTCTTACAAATTTCATTAGCATCCCTTCTTTCATAGACTTTTTGACAAACTCATCACAGGGTTAAAACTTTTTCACTGTACATACAGCACTATCCAGATAATCTCCTTAAACATAATATTCTCAGCCTCTTACTGAAATGACAAAACAATTTTCATGTATAACTGCTGCCTGTACAATCCACTAAACTGCGTGTGCTTTCTCTTTAGTAACGTTCATCTCTGTAAAATCGTAGAATGTGTATGTATAAATGTAACCACTGTTTGTGTATAAATGTAAATAGAAATGTAACGACTCGCTGTTTGACAGGAACTTAGTATAATGCAATGTAAACAAATAGAGCTTTTCTCCCCAGGCATCAGCTGAAAATGGGTATTACCAACTCGGACTTTCCTGGTAAACAAAGGCAGACAACTAAACAAATATTTGTGTCCAAATGGATGGATGGACAGACAGACTTGACAGGCAAGCCTAACAGATGCTTCTTTTATATCGAGAGCTGTTTAAAATGGTGTTCCACAGGCAACGTTTACAGTTGTACTTTTTCAAAGAGCTGCAAAATCTCTCACACATACACACACACACACACACACAATATATACATTTTTATCTTTCTGATAAAGTACATTAATACGGTATCGTACACGAATACTTTCTAATAAGACCAAAGCAGTGCAAGTGATGTACAGTCTGTGCTCTAAAGAGGAGGTAGTATCAGTTTACCCTATTGTGTTCACACACACGCACGCACATGTACACACACACGAATTAAGAGTGACACAAAATCTGAATAAACGTAAGTGAATGAAGCCTCATTTTCATAAGGCATTAGAGGTTTGAATTACTTCTGGTACATACTGCTCTTCACTGACAAAGGAGGCTGCATCACTTGGTGAATTTAAAATCATATCTCTTTACATCTCCAACATAAAAAATGCAGGTACAGTCAATTTAAAACTTCATGGGACAATGCTATCTTCTCCCCTGTCTCGTAACACACTGCCCTTCTTTCACACACTTTCGTACTTCTAATAAATAATTATTTTAAAGCCTGCTAGCTAACTTACCTATACATAATAAATAATTACTTCAAAACTTGCTAGCTAACGTACCTGTACATAATCTCTGTAATATGCAGGGAATGCACCTAAAGGTGTAATTCTTCATATTACACCTTGTATTTACGTTCCTGTGTGTTAATTTGCTTTATGTTCTATTACACCTTACACAATCTATTTATGAATATATGTTCTTGATTTTTGTTTAAGGGGGGAGTGTAGTTCACTGATGCACCTAGGATCCATTTCGGCTACAGCCAAGAATTATAACAGAAACCAAGACAAGATAGGTTTACATATCTTGAGAGATAAACAGGCAACAGGTACATAAAAGTATTAAGCATTCTCAATAATAAAAGGATGCATACATAACATATGTAGTGCAGCATCTAATATCACAACTATGCAAAAGAAGGATACATGAATAAGCCTATTTTACCTTTGTGCCTTTTATTATTTTGCTACATACTTGCATCTCCCATGTACGACCTTTTTATGCATTACTTCTGCATTGGTTTTACGTCAGCTTACAGCTTTTCTCTCTAGGCCATCAATACATAGGCACTGTTCAGCTGGACAACCCAATCAACAAACATAATAAACAAATGTAAAAAATGAGGCACAGGCTATTTTTCAAATTATCCTCCAAAACTGCAAACGCTGCAACCTACTTAATATGGTCAGATTAACAGAAGTTCAGGAAATATCATTACTGAAGTTCATTATAATTCAAGCTTTCGTGCATTATGCTGAAGTATTCACATCTCCCAGCCTACTGAGAAAAAGGAGTGCCACTGAAAATGTTGGGTGAAATTCAGTTATTGTCTAGGAAATATACTGCCTGGATTGTCAGCAAAGAAGAAATCTGGAAAACCTGAAAGGAAATAAATCAGAAAAAGTGAAGAGAAAACACAGTCTAGGAAAATTCTGTAGCTGTTTAGCAAAAAGCAGTTCAAGCTTAGAGGAAAAATAAATTGTATATACTCAGAGGTGATTAAAATAAGTAAAACATTGAAGGAATACACCAAATTAAATAACAAATGACTGGAAAATGGAAACTTTACCTAGCTGATCTGATGAGCTGATAAAAATGGAAAAAAAATCAAATGTTGAAATGAAGAAGCTGGTTGAGTACAAGGCTTCTCAAGAAGAGCTATTTCCAAAAATAATACTGTTAGAAAACAGTGTGTGCAGAGAAAACCTGAGATTTTCTCCTGTACCAGAAACTGAAAGGGCACATTGAATGTATGCTCCAAACCTGGCCATGAAAAAACAGCCATTATAAAGTTGCAATCCTACCAACAGATAGCATTCATCCATACAAAAGTGGCAAAAGGGCAAAATATTAAAACCAGGCGATAGCAGAGTGTTTGTAGAAAATTATTACTCACTGTACACCAGGTAGAAGAGAAGCAAATTTATCCCAGCAACCAGAAAATGTTGAGAGGCTGGTGTGAGATTCAAGCTGTATTCAGAGTATTTTTTCTTGGGAGAACAAAGTAATTTTTTTAATGAAGAACAGGCTAAGGTGGAAATAAAGTTTATCCAACAAAGTGAGCCTGCGATCAGAAGGGGACTCTGCTTCCCATTCCTCTGACAGTAAGTTTCATAGAAAAACCTTATCCAATGTTGCAAAGGAAAATGCTTGAGAGAAAAAAGAATGGGAATTTACTAAAAGAATCAGGAGTGCCTTGGACTTGAACAAGACTCTGGTGTTAGGATATATAGATGAACAGTAAAACCAGCAACACTGAAATTAGTGAATACACTGGAAACTATAAAGCATTAATCACATTTGTGAAATATGTCTTAGCAAGAAAAAGTGGCTGAAGGACTAGATTTTGTTGACTTTGTTAAACTTATGGGCGGACTGTAAAGTATATAAACCCATTTTATGTCATTAATGCTCAGAAGGACATTAAAGGAGGATAATAATTGTAAGTAAAACCATCCTTGTTATATTGTGTGCATAAAACATTTCATGATATAAACTGTGTTATATACAGTAAAGCAGTTTTGTGTAGTGTGCATTCAAGGGGATTTAAAATGTGGGGTGATTTTTTCAGTGCCAATTGTGTGTTAAAGATATTAAAGTAAACAAGTATTTTTTTTAGTTTTAAGAAATGCAGGCTTTACACCATAACAAAAGAAAGGTTGTAATTACTAAAACGGAGATTAAAGTCAAAACCAATTGTAGTTGAAGCAATGCCCATTGTAAGAGATAAAAGATCTGGAAGCAGGATCTTTAGAAAAGGGTAGGAGCAAAATACAGAGAAAAAAATGGAAATTGTGGGAACACATGCAGAATAATGTTTTCAGGTGGAATGAGGTCTAAGGGAAGGCAGAAATTGAGCAATTTATGTAATGTTAGATTGATAACTGTATAAAAGCATGTATGTGACATATAATATTTGTAACCGTGAACATGTTATCATGGTTTATTTTATTTAAAAAAAAAAAAAAAAAAAAGAAGACAAAAGTTGGACAAAGGCAAGTTTAATGTCAATATGCTGGGATCTTGGGCTGCAAAGTTGGGGTGGAGTGTAAAAGTGCACTGATTACATCACATGTAGAATTAAGATACTTTCTCTTATTTTTACAAGGGTGAATTTGTCTAGATTAATGCCTTTGGCTTAGGCAGTAAATGTGTGTTTTTTGTAAGCAAAATGACGAAAGCTATAAAAATGCTAAGTTTGTTACAAATGCAAAGATTATTAGCTTGTTTTTTTTTCCTTTTAGTAAATGTTCAGTGGGAGATAAGTTTGCAGCTGAAAACAGCCACACATTCCATTCCAAGTGAAATTTACAAAGATTCATTGCTTAGTACTTTTCCATGGAGATGAGTGGGCTGCAGGTGCAAGCAATTAAGCTTGAGAGTTCTGAGCATTCTTTGCTAAGGGAAATTCAAAATTTAAAGATAAAATGGCAAGCAGTTCAGTAAGTTTGAAATTATAGGAAGAGAATGAAAGATAGCAGCTACCATAGCAGACTTAACATTTCAAGGCATTTAATAAAACAGTATACAATTTAGTTTTATTTAAAAATAACCAGTGCACTTTTCTTATGGCTAAATGTTAATGTTAATGTTTTCTGAAAACATACAAGCTGCTTTTCACATCTGCAAGGGGAACAGAGAGAAGAAAAGAACAGAGAAAAGTCAGTGCAAGTGAGAACACAGGGTAACGCATGCACTTTAGTATGGATAACCTTAATTTTAGGTTAGGTAAAGCCTAAGTGCAGCTGTCAATTTGGGGCAACTGTTCCAATGGGGGAGGGGGGCGTACATTTCATTTTTGGAATATGTACATAGTTGTGTGTGTTTATTCTAAGTTAATAAGGGATGGGGATGTTTTGAAAATGAATTTAGTTTTTTGTTTGAGGGTTTTCATTAAAACAAAACGGTCTTAAATGTGATGAGTTTAAACGGAAATGAAAAGAAACAAATGTGTAAAATACCAGTCTGCCAAACATTAGTGTGTGCATGTAACACAAGCTGCAAATACACATGCAAAAACACTGTTATGTATAATATGGAGGCAATAGCTTCTTATCATAATGGCTACCATAAACATATCATCTTGGAATGTAAAGGGCCTTACAAGTATAGACATAAAAAAAGAAAGAACATTATAATAAAAAATGCAAAGTACAAATAGTAATGTTGCAGAAGACACATTTGAGAAGAAATGAGCATGTGAATTTGACAAAGGAAGGACTTCATGACAGATATTCAGCAGAATATCATGAAAAAAAGGAAAAGGGAGTAATTATGCTAACTGCTAGAGGGGTTCTAATAGTGATAGCAGAGGGGAAAAGATAATAATGGTTGATAAGTGGTATTAAGGGGATGTTGGAAAGGGAGGAGGATTAGGATTACACTAGTATGTATTTATATTTCAACAAAAACGGCTATTATGGAGCTTAAGAAAATTTTGAGAGAAATAATCAGTTTTCAGCAAATAATATTATTTACAGGTGGAGATTGGAACTTGATTTGGAATAGTGAGTATATAATCGGGGGATGTATAAGGAAAAATATAACTAAAGAGGACAGATTTGGCATAGTCAGTGGCACAACAGGTAGCATACTTGCCCTTGGTGCAGAAGGCTCTGGTTTCAATTCCCAACATCAGGTAAATCAAATTCTGATACTGCAGTGCAGCATAAGGGGATGTTTCACTCCTGTGTATGCTATCATCTGGATAAGATGTTAAACTGAGGCCGAATCTGCTTGAGCTTGTGGTAGCTCAGGTGGATGCAAAAGATCCCATGGCACCTATCGAAAGAGAGTAGAGGGCCTTTATTTATATACAAAAAGGACTCTTATTTACAGCATATTTACATAAATTCAAATATTTACAAATGTACACATATATATAGAAATACAAATAATTGCACATATTTATAATTTTCTTAAAAATCATACTAAATTTTTATCCCTATTAGACCTCCACTCCTTTTTCCATAATCACCATCAGATTTTACTTAATATTGTTGCTAAATTCCATTTACCATTAAACACAATTTCATTTATTCTTTCATTCCATATATAATCCATAGGACATAAAGTAACTATTCTTTTAACATATTCTATACTTCTATTCTTACAATATCCCAATTCAATTATATTCATGTTTATTTTATCCACTTCTTTTACATCTTAAAAAACTTCTTTACTTAGTTTTCCCCATAACATTTTTTTACTCTTAAATTTCAAAAACACATGCTCAGTATTTATTTATTTTACATCTGTTTACTGTGACAGTCCAACTGGGCAAGTTGCACTTTTTCAGCAGAGGTCTGGGGAGAAAAACTCCATACAGTAGTTTCTTTTTCTTGACTATGCAAACATGTTCTATCACTTTTCTTTAAGGCATATTTCCTTTTTCTGGTAATTTATCTATGAACAGTCTCCACAAAAAATCTTGACATTCTACTTTCTTTTTACGCCATTTTTTTATTTTTTTATTTTCATAGCTTTAATTTTTCTTCTGTTAGATTTTCCCATGTTTTTACATAGTAATATTTTATCATTAAATTCTTATATCATATACTTTTATTTTTCTACATCAGTTTTTGTTTTCCACAAAAATATTTTTTCTTGGTAACACTATTTCTTCATTTATGTACTCTTTTCTCTTTTACTAATTTTACCATACCCCAAAATGTATCATACTTACAGTTATACAATTTTACAACTTGCCTCCTATCTTTTTCATTTATCCACTTGAAAACTTTGTACAAATGTAATCAAGAAGCATACACAACTGGATTAATTAACCCAAAACCTCCTTCCTCTATTCACATACAAAACTCCTCTTTTTACTGGGTTTAATCTAGAACCCAATATAAAGGGAAACATCTGCAATAATTCCTTTTCAAATACTGTCGTCAACATAAATATACTTCCCAAGTATGCTGTCTTTCCCATCAGTACCAAATGTATCAAATAAATCTTTTTTCTAAATAATTTATATGTTCTCCAGAAAAGACAGGTTTGTTTTATTTGTTCTATTGTTTTCCTTAATGAATTTACTTAAATCTTTATTCCCTAATTTTATTCCTAACAGAAATTTCATTCAATGGAAAATATATACTTCCTATCTTTACTACATCACTTAAACATTTACTTTTCTCTCTATTTAAAGCCATCACTATCACCTCTGGACACTCATTTATGGAAATTAGTACTTCTGTGGAAGGATGGGCGTCGGGCTAGCAACTCGACACCGTAAAACTCCACTGCCAATCATGCGCGGACAGGTGACCCACTGTGGCGACCCCTAACTGGCTTTAGCTGAAAGAAGATAATCTCATCTGCACACGTTAACAAGACTGAAATTCTTAACTCTTCAGGTATTACATACCCCACCTCCTTCACTTGAAAATTTATTTCACATACTATCACATTCATAAATAATGCAAAGAGTATACAACTCCATGGACATCCCTGTCCTACACCATCCTTCATATGTATCTTTTTGTAAAAGTAATGTCTTTCGGCTTTTCCCGGTTAGGGGTTGCCACAGCGGAACTCCAGTCCGCTAATGATTGGCAGTGGATTTTTACAGTGCCAAGTTGCCAGCCCAACACCGAACCTTCAAAGAAGGCACACCCATTCACGCATGCACCTACCTGCATGTCTTTACACGTTACTCGACCATGGGGAGGACATGCAGACTCCATACAGAAGGTGCTCCAGATGACAATCGAACGGGACAACCTCTTGCTGTGAGGCAACAATGCTAACCCCTGCACCACCGCGACCATAGTGATGGTTATAAATAGTTAGTATTTGGAGGCAGAGTTTATAGGGTCTGATAAAGCAGTGGTGAAAGTGCTTACCTGTTTTATCTCTCAAACTACACATTTTATGATTCCTTGGATTGTGCTTTATTCCATTACTTTTGCATTTTCCATTTTAGTTTCAAAACTCTTTTGTATTACTTTTACAAACATCTTAAAATCATTATTATTCAATACTATTAGTCTCCAATTTTTTAATTGTGTTCCATCTTTTCTTCCATATGAATAACAATTCCACTACATAAATCTTTATACATAAAGCCTTCATTTAATCATTCATTCAAAATCTTTAAAAAATATTCTTTTTGGCAATCCCTTAAACTTTTATACATTTCATACCCTATGCCATCTGGTCTTGCACAAAAATCTATACTTACTTGCCCTTATACTTTATCTAGCTCATAAAAACAATCTCCTTTTCCAACTCCTGATTTTCTTTTTTAACTTTTTCACTTTCTATGTTTTAACACTACCTTCATTTTTCTTTAAACATTTATACATATTGTACTATACTATTAATAATCTTTTCCTGAGTACTTTATATTTCTCCTTCTACATTTTTTATTTCTCTCATTATACTACCATCTTCCTTTACTAATCTCCTAAAGCAACTTGATACTTCTCTTTTTCCTTGTAAAAAATATATTTGTTTAAATAACCATTCTTGTATTTTTTCCTGACTTCTTTCATATATTTTTATCAAAGTACTATCATTATGTTCTAAATCTTCCAATGCACCATTGTATATTCTTTTAAACTCTTCATAACGGTAAAAAACATTTTTTTTTCCTTAAATATCATCCATCATTCAGACCAATTTTTATAAAAAATATTGAAACAGTAATATGATCTCTCCATAACTGTATTACAAATGTCTTCCCCCTTCATTCCATGCTTTCTCATTTATCCTTTTTATTCCTTTGCCTATTTTTATATATTTCATTTTCCTTTATATCCAGACATATTAGAAGATGATCAGAAAATCCTATTTCAATTACTTACCCCTTCTCCTGTGACCAT
The DNA here is from genome assembly GCF_019279795.1 of Protopterus annectens. Classification (NCBI taxonomy): domain Eukaryota; kingdom Metazoa; phylum Chordata; order Ceratodontiformes; family Protopteridae; genus Protopterus; species Protopterus annectens. Next base: position 124,720,204 of record NC_056745.1, on the reverse strand, counting down.
AAAATAATCTATTTCAGTTTTATATGTGTGTGTGCATATATATATATATATATATATATATATATATATATATATATATATATATATCCCTTTTGTAAGTCTATGAATTTTTGTCCCAAAGTTTTAACTTACCACATCCTATAACTTCTAACATTTTCTTATATCATTTCCTTTATTTTTATGTTTGCCTCTTAAATCACAATTAAAGTTTCCCGTTATTATAATATTCATATTTATCATTACAGTCAAAAATCTGATGACATAAGCTTTCCCTTTCTTTACAACTAGTGTAACTGTAAAATGTCATAAGTATATATACTTACTCTTCCCATTTTGAATTTACAATGGCTAATCTTCCCATTTTTGCTCAAGTTACATTTAATATCTTTAATGTACTTCTACAAAATATGGGTATTCTGGAACATCTCTCACCTCACAAATTCCAGATCATCTTTCTTCCCATAGTTAATCTGTCTGTAATCTTTCTTCATTAGTTAAAAATCCTGTGTTTTCTAATACAATTATATCTACATCACATGTATTACACCACTCCAAAATCCCTATTCTTTTTACTATATTCTTAAAATTATTCCCATTCAAAGAAACCACTTTAAAATTTTAACTTCCCCTTTTAAGTTTATGCTTTCACTGGTTCATAGCGTATTAGTAGGCTAGCTGCCTTAATGGGTCCTTCAAAGCCTAGCCAATTTCCCTCCCACGGGTAAGAATCAAAGACTGTACCTTGTGTCTGAGTCAAACAATTTAACCATTATACCAACCACCCCACCTTTAGCTGTGTGCATTCTTTTTCATCCAGTTCTTTTTTTTCTTTTGTATTTGTCCATTTAAATTTTCTTTTTCTGTCTTTATCCTTTTTATAATAGAATTTTTTCTTTTATTATCTCCCAATGTACATCTTCTTCATCACTTACTTCAGAGCCTTCTTCCATGTCCTCTATTATTTTTATTCCCATCTAATTTTTCTTCTATTCCTACTTCTTTTAAAATTTCTTCTATTCGTTCATCTTCTTCCCTGTCATTTTCCTTACTCTTATTTTCATTTTTACAATCCATCCATAAATGCCCTGTTTTGTTACATTTATAATATTTCAATAGACATTTTTTGAATCATGTTCCATTTCCCCACAAATATAACATCTTCTTTTATCACAGTTACTTATCAAATGCCCTTTTCCACAAAAACATGTTTAGGGTTGTCCCCAGTATTTTATGACACCATTACTCCCCTCCACATTTATCATGCTTGGGATATGTATATTTTTTCTCTGTTTTTAACACGTTACAATCCTATCTACCAATCCATAAACCCTTTTTATCATAAACTTTTGCAATATCCAGTAGTTCCTTGCAAAATGTTTTCAAATGCCCTTTCAAAGTCTGTCTTTCCACCTTGTTCAAAACTGTACATGAATTTTCATTTTTATTCCCCTGTTAAATGCTTTTATCACAAAGATTTTACGGGTTACAGTCTTTCTTTTCTTCATATTCTCCAAGAAAATCTTCCAGTGAAAAAACAGTCTCAAATACAATATGACAAAATGTCTCTGTTAATAAGAATCAATGCTTGTATTGTGTGTGCTTTTACACCCAAAGGAGTTATTAAATTGCCCCACGTCATTTATTTTATTTAATTTATTTTATATTTGATTACCAGGTAAATGTCCAACTAGGCCAGGAGCCCATTATCAGCAGAGACCCAGGGAGAAAAGCTTCAGAAAATTTTAAACAGTAAAAAAAACAGTAGATAAAAGTAATAATACATGTTACAAAAATAAGTGAAATAAAGCAATGGAGTTATACAGTTACAGCAAAATAAGAGTACAGTGAGTTACATGCAAAAATGGTTGTACCACAAATGTATTTGCTTGTTCATATCAAAGTTTTTTTTTTTTTTAGTTGTTTTAGGGGAAACTGATAGGAAAAGTGGAGAGAAAATGATATAACTGATGCAAGAAAAGATCTGACATGCAGGAGGTAAGTAGACTCTGAGTTGGGTTTACTTGGCCAGAGCTAGAGTTTAGCCTGGGATAGTGCAGGAGCACAGCCAGTGATTAGTAAATTGTTCTTTCAGTTGTAGCTTGAAGTTGCACTGTCTGTGTTGTTTAGGATGACTTGCAGTAAGAGATTCCAGGTTCTGGACATTTTGTTAGAGTACAGAGAATCAACATAACTGTTGTGGGATTTAGTAACCTTTAGCAGCAGTCAGATGACTGAAGAGCCCTAGGGGTGGGGTATTTGCTTGAATTAGGTCTTTTATAGCTGGGGAAATATGATACTAAGAGCAAATGCTAGTTAATTCAGGTGGATTAGGTTGGGTAGCCCAATCCAGTTGAGTTGTTTCAGTGCTGATCAATGGTGAGATCTGTGTGGTACCTTTGCAACTAATTTTGCTATTTTACTGTAGCAAGTCTCTAGATCGTTTAGATCAGTCTTGTGTAGGTTAGTAAAGATTTGGAAAGAGTACAGGAGAGTGGATAGTACTAGCTGTGGCTAGTCTGGAGTTAAGTATGGTTTGGCTCTGTAGAGCGAGTCAAGTTTAATATGGACTTTTTTGATTGTTACAGCTACATACTTGTCAAAATTTAGGCAGTTATCTATTGTGACACCCATAAGTTTAGTTTGAGTGGTTCAATTTAGAGGCTAGTTGCGTTGCACTGTTAAGGTTATTGGTAACTATGATGAAAAGGAGAGGTCCAAGGATGGAGTCTTGGGAAAATCTGACAGAAACAGGCAGAAGGGGGGGTATTTTACCATTTGTTGGACTGCTATCCATTTGAAGGATAGCTATGGAACCAGGATAAAGAAGGTAGACTACATGTTGCTAGTCAATTGATAAATTTTTGATGGGAGACCATATCAAAGGCTTTAAAAATACTGAGGAATACAGAAGAAAAGAGTAGGCCTTGGTTTTTGAGGAGGTTAACCATATTGGAGAAACTTAGTGCAGTATTTGTTATATGTTTAGGTTGAAAACTGTGCTGAAGGTTGGATGGGAGTTTATTGCTGAGGAGATAATTTAGGAGTTAATGATGAATGCATTTTTCTGGGACTCTGGCTAGGGGAGAGAGAATGACAATGGGTTGGTAACTAGAGAAGTCTGTAGAGGGGCCACCTTTATGTAGGGGGAATGACGTGTGATATTCTCCAGAGTGCAAGTATTGTTCTGAGATTGAGAGGTTAATTAGTAAAGAGACAAGATAACGTGATCATTCTTTTCCTTTAATTTGAATCCTTAATTAGTACAGATACAGGATAATGTGATCATTTATTTTTCTTTACTTTGAATCCTTATCATATACTTATATTTTTCACTTTCTTCTGCCTTTTTCTTTTCTGCTACTCTACGCATCTTTTCATTCGCATCTCATGGCTATTCTTCAGGATTGCCTCTGCATCCTCCTTTTGCATTTTCTCCATAATGTCCCCCCAGGAAATGTCGCCTTCATTTTCTGTCTCACTCTGAATCACCACTTCTTTAAGTAAATCATCCCTAAACCCTCAGTTCCTGACTGGAGGGTTGTAATTATACATCTATTACTTCCAGACTTATCAAACATATTTCTTTGAAACACCTCCTCAGAATCCTACACACATTCCCTGGTCTCGATAGTGGCTATCTTCCTTCTCACTGCATCTGTTTTCTTGTTTCTCCAGGCCACCTCTGCAATTGGAAAAGAAACAGGAAGTACTCATACAAAATGGGTCCCACTCGCAAGGACAAGCAGGAGAAATTCCCCAATACCCTTGCCAAACTTCTCCAACAGTACAAATAACACCTCAGGTCCTCCCTGTGATGAGGCTACTAGCCTAGTGGGACTAATCCAATCAACAAAGGATAAATAAATACATTTCTGAAGAAATTTATGAAATTATTTGGTATGGAAGATGTGAATTCAGTAGTAGGAACTTGGTCAGAATTTACAGATGATGTCCCAAGGTACAATAACTGGGCTGGACTAGATAGAAATTATATTTCAAATGAATATTTGTGTTTAACTGAAAGCATTGATACACATCAAATAACTATTTTAAATCATGTACCAATAAAAACTAAGATAAAATACAGGATACTTAAGTAAAAATGAGGCAGTGGCACTTTCCCATCTACCTATTAAAAAATATTTAAGGAATGGGTAGTGGAAATTATTTGAGTGTTATTAGGAATGATAGAAATATCTTTAGAAGTTATAGAAAATGAGTGGGATAAAATAAAAATGGAGTTTACAAATGTTAGAAATAAATGAAAAATAGATATGGTTAAGAAATAATATGAATTATTCAGAGGGGTTTAGAGATGTTAAAGTATTGCAGAATAAGGGTAATCTCACAGAGCAAGAAGAGGTGCAAATGCAAAGTGCTAAACAGAAAATAAGGAGCATCTGGATAACATGCAAGAGCTGAGAAAGAATGCCATTAAGCAGCTAGTTTTGAGAACTCCACAGCACAAAAAACTTTAGCACAACGACTTAAACAGGTGGAAGTAGAAAGGGTTGTTGCCAAACTTAGGGAACCTACAACAAGAAAAATAACAGAAGATCCTGTAGAGGGCTTTTAGAGATATTTCAGAAATTTTATGAAAATTTGTATAAACAGAAATGGCTTTACCAGGAAGGCTCATCCAGACTCTGCTACACTTTGCTGTGAAGGAAAGGTTAGTTTGCTATTATTTGTTGTATTTTGAATTACTTTAATGCCTTTTTATATTTTTAATACTGTGCTTTGTTTTCTTTACCTTGTGTTTTACTTGTATTCTGCTGTAACTGCATATTAAAACTTCAAAGGAGACAACAGCTCTGTCTCTTCTGAGTCAGGCAGAAATTAGAACTGGTCAATTAAGGACTCATTCATAAGATAGAAGAGGTCGCTTAAGCTTAATAATTTGTGAACTGACGGGGTGGAGCTAGCAACTAAACCGTCTATTTAAGGGGTAAAATAAAACATTTCAGAGCTTTACCAGAAAGGCTTATCCAGGCTCTGCTACACTTTGCTGTGAAGGAAAGGTTAGTTCGCTTTTATTTGTTGTATTTTGTATTACTTTATTGCCTTTTTATATTTTGAATACTGTGGTCTGTTTTCTTTACCTTGTATTTTACTTTCATTCTGCTTTAACGGCATATTAAAACTTCAAGAGAGACCACAGCTCTGTCTCTTCTGAGTTGGGCAGAAAATGTTTCCCAACCTCCCACCCAGTTACAGTTGTCTTGTTAAATACCACTGTCTTTCTAGTTGCCTGCCTCTTATGTTAATCTGACCATGTTTCTCATTTCCTCTCTGCTTTCACTGGCCTGTGTGAGTAATCAAATCCCTCCCCTTCAACTATTTAAATTTATTGGCTATCCTACTGTATTCCATAGTACCAGAATACAAAAGTGACCACCCCTTTCAATCCATCTTGCTGTTTTAAAAATAGTAACTCTCCACTAAACCTTAACTTTTTAAACAGGTAAAACTTAAGTTACCTACTTTCATATATAACTTCTCTAGTGCACACTGCAGTGTGCATTTTTTCATCTTACCTTTAAGCATCCCTGTGACTAGCACTTGCTCTAATAGCTGATGGAAAGCACTAGGAAGCCTTAAACTGATACACGCACTCAACTCTCCTTGTTAATAAGGATAAATTAATTGTAGGCACTAAACAGCCTATAATTGCAAAGTATCTTGCTAAGGTAAGGGAAAACAGCTCATGTACTTTACAAAAAAAAAGCACCAAACCATGCATGTCCAAGGGTCAGCTTCCGGTGATTTCTCCTGTCCACCTGGTGAATCTGGGCATAATGGGGCAATGCAGCAATTGCCTCATGTACAAAGACAACCCTCTCCTCTTACCACCCAACACTACAACCTGTGAGAGATGCACTTACATAGCCAAAATGGAAGCAAAGCTCTCTCCACCCAAGATTGTGCTAGACAGTCAAGAGGAGAAGGTTAACACCCACACTACACCTCAAGCAACACATAGCCATTCTAAACCCACACCACCAACACCCAAATATAGCAACACTAAATCCACATATGCAAAGGCCCTTAACTGTAACCTGCCCAAGCAATAAGGACCTCTGAAGCTGAAATGCAAACAAACACAAATCACAACCAAAGTGTCACATAGCTCACAACACTAGTGTGCCATCCAGCAACAGCCCCTATGGCAAGACAATGTACCTAACACTTTAGTCATACGTGACTCTATAGTCTGGCACACTGATGTCCCACTCACCAGGTTGAACAAGGAGAAAATTACAGTCAGCTGCCTGTCGGGTGCCAGGATCCGCCACATAATGCATGCACTCAAGTCACTCCACAACAAGTACAAATATGACTCTGTCATTGTCCATGTTGAGTGAATGACTTGAGACGTACCTCCCTGGACTACATGAAAAGAGATATGGAAGAGCTCTCGGATCATGTGGCCCAGGCAGGTATGACACTAGCCCTGAGTAGCATCCTGCCTTCGCCCAGAATGATACCACAATATAAGGACAAAATGATTGACTTCAACAATTGGCTAAGCTTCTGGTGTCATTCAAAGGGGATCCAGTATCTGTCTGCCTGGGCTGACATGATCGACAGACCACAATGCTTTGCCCGAGATGGTCTGCACCTGTCGCCCCTGGGATTCAGGTTACTGGCTAAGGCTCTTACCACCCCTATAGTGCCTTTTTTAGGCAAAGTTCAAAGGACAAAACCACCACAGTAACAGGTACAAGCATGCAAAATCTGAAGGTAATGCTACTCTCAATGCTAGAAGTCTAAACCTCAAAATGCACTCTCTCGAGGCACTCCTAAAAATGGAGAACATCGATATCTATGCAGTAACTGAGACCTGGTTCAAGGCTCCAGACAGCACCCCTGCAATACCAGGCTACAACTCTTACCACACGTTTCGGCCACCAAACCAGGACCGAAACACTAAAGGTGGAGGATTGTCAATATTCACCAAGGATATTCACACCACCAGGCTAGTTGCCCAACACAATGCTTCTGAAATTCTCCAGGTGTAACTAACACTAGGTAAAGACTGCAATCCAAATTGTAGCTTGCTACAGATCCCCCACCATGCCCCAAGATTCTCACTACACCTTTCTAAACATACTGGAAAATATTAAGATAGAACCAAACACCCTAATATTGGGTGATTTTTAACTACCCTGCCATTAACAGGGAAAACTACTCGTGTACCAACACCTTTGCCCAACGGTTTTTGGAATTCATAAATTCCAACACCCTGGATCAACTAATCCATAGCCCCACCAGGGGCTCCAATATCCTAGACCTGGTCATTACCAACATGGGAAATCGATGCTCCACACCTATGGTCACCCCCCCCCCCCGTTAGTGAGGTCTGACCATAAGCTAATCATCCTTAAAATCCACATTCCACCCCCATACCCCAGTAAGGAAACCTCCATAAAAAACTTCTCCAAAGCCAACTTCATGCTACTCAAGTCAGAAGTGACAAACTTCATGACAACCATGCAGACAGGAACTGAAAGTTCAACTGCTGAATCCTACACTAAGGCACTGTACGAGCACATCCACTCATGCATGAATTGTGCCATCCCAAATAGAATCAAGATGCTCTCATCCAAAAAAAGGAAGCCAATCTGGTGGTCCCCTGCTATAAACAAACTTTACAACAAAAGGATGAAACTGTTGCAGAAGAGGAAAATCCCAGGATGCAAAAAAACTCCCTTACCAGCCTCAGTAAGAAGCTGATATCCCTCATAAAATCCTCCAAAGCTAGTTATGAAAATAAAATTGCCAAAGATTCCCAAGACAGCCACAAGGCATTCTATAACTATGTTAAGAATCTAAATGTCAATGCTCAGATCTGCTCTGAGCTAAAACAGAATGGCATTAAATATACTGATCCCAAGGATATTGCCAATATCCTGGCAGATTACTTCAGTGCCAAATTCACTCCCCCTCTCACCCCCTAAATGGCCCATCTCAATACAGGAAGATTGCCAAATTCCAGTAATAATGGCCACACAGGTAAAAAAAACACTCTCCAAAGCTAAGAATACAGCATCCATGGGACCAGATGACATCCCGGGCTGTGTACTACATGAACTAAAATATGAACTGGGACCTCACCTATGTGTCATGTTTAATCATAGCCTCACCTCAGGTTTCATGCCTACTGAGTGGCACAGAGCTACAGTTATCCCACTCCACAGGGGGGGGATCCACCTTGGATCCCGGAAACTACGGTCCAATCAGTCTGACGAGCCTTATCTGCAAGGCCAGGGAGCATATTCACATGGAACTTATAAACAAAGACATTGGCAACCTTCAAACACTGGACTCTACCCAGTTTGTGTTCGTGAAGGGCAGATCTCGTCTCCTGAACCTCACTGACTTCTTCGAATCAGTCTCCAAAGCCATGGACAAGGGTAAGGTTGTTCACACAGCCTATCTAGACCTTGCCAAGGCCTTTGACACCATCCCTCACTCTGGAATCATAGATAAACTTATTAAGCTGGGCATTAATCCCTACATCACCCAATGGGTTGCTAACTGGTTTACTGATAGAACCCACACTGTAAAAGTAGCAGACTCCAAATCCAGCTCCAGACAAGTGGAGTACCTCAGGGTCCGTCCTGGGACCACTCTTGTTTGGCATCTACTTCTCTGAAGTACAGGCCAACACTAAGGGACTCTGGCTAACAAAGTTTGCAGATGACTGCAAACTGGGAGTCATTATTGAATCCCCAAATGATGTGGATACTCTATAAAAGGGCCTTACAGAAACAGATGCTTGGTGCCAGAGCCATGGGCTCAAGCTCAATGCCAAGAAATGTATAGTTATCCGCTTTGGGGAAAAAACATGTACCCGTGAATTACCATATAGGTGGCAGTACACTAAACACCGAAAGTGTGATAGGAGACTTAGGGACGCAGGTGGACAGTGGTCTCACCTTCGATGACCACATCGCCACAACAGTCAGGAAATCCTTCTATGTGGCACACCTCATCACTAAGGGCTTTTCATCCAGAAAAAGGAGGTCATTGTCCCACTGTACTCATCCCTCATTAGACCAATTACAGAATACAATGCCCCATTTGGTATGTACCTCTCAAGACATCTGCAACAACTGGAAAGGCCGCAGAAATACCTCACTAAAAGAATCACAGGCATAAAGCAGATGCCCTAATGCTGACTGCCTTAAAAAAACTCCAGCTATATTCTGTTGCATATCATCTACTCAGAGGCGATCTCTGCTTAACATACAAAGTCATGTCAAACCCAGAGCTGTTGGACATGCTACACTTAAAGAAATCCCAATCCCTCAGAGCCACACGCTCCAGGGATCTAAACCTTGTTATCACAATAAACAAAACATTCTGGAGGGATAGGTTCCTGACCCAGAGACTCCCCAGACTCTGGAATAGATTTGCCCATACATGTTAAGCAAGAGTGCCTCTTTGGCCCTCTTCAAAAGGAACCTTGACGATTGGATGGGGAGAAAGGAAATTCACCCCGGGGATCACATCAGTCGCCCTGCTAGACAGGGGTCCAGGGAAGTAAATAGTGTGGGAAGAAATAGCAAGGGAATTGTTATGGCTAGGCTTGTATAGGCCCTAGGGCTGATAGCCTAGTACCAACCTATAAACCTATGTACAAATCAAGAAAGAGTACAAATCAGAAATATTTATGGAAGGCAACTATGCCAAAGTTAGAGTAGATGAGGCTCAACATCTAACAGTTAAGATATTAGGGAGATGAGATAAAATGGTGATATATAATCAATCTTCAGGAAAGTCCACAAGAATAGATGGTACATGTGGAAGTTTGGAAGTCAGGAGATAAAAAGTGATAAAGATCTAGAAGATTTTGTTTAACGCTGTCTTAAAAGGAGGGAAAGCACCAACATCTTGGAAGAAAGCTGTGGTGGCTGTATTACCTAATGATGGTAATGACCCATCAGATTCAGCTTCATACAAACCAATTTCAATTTTAAATCATGCTTATACAATGTTTATGTCCATACTAGCTAAAAGAAAGTTAAAGGTGTTGCCAAAATTGATAGATATGGGTCAATGTGGCTTTGTGGAGGGGAAGTAAACATTTGACAACATTAAGAAAACAATGATGATACAGAGGGAAGCAGAATCTAAGAAATAGTGCTGTTGGTGGATTGTGATACTGAGAAAGGATTTAACAGAGTAAGCTGGAATTTTAGGAGTAGGGCAATGGAAACATCTGCAGTCCCTGATACAATAACATGGTTAATTAGGAGGATATATGAAGGATTGGAGGTCAAAGTCTTACTTATTTATTGACATTTGTTATTGACATTTGTTAACCAGGTTAGTCCAGTTGAGCCAGGGGCCCATTTTCAGTGGAGACCTCCTCGAGTCCAGTAAGCTCCAGAGAAATTCAAAATCACACAATCTCATACACAATCTCATACACAATGTACAAGAAGTGCATAAAATAGGATTACTACAATTACAGCTCAACCGTCATAGAGGCAAAAATCACAAATACAGAAAATAAGCCATTCCAGAAATGAACTCTTACTGTTAAACAAATAGTATAAAGAAAGAAATCCTCCTCATTTTTAGAGGAGTAAATTGAAGATTGTTTGATATAGTGGGAAGGTTTCTCTCTGCTAAGCTGTGTGTGAAAACAGGAACCAGGCAAGGGTGTCCTTGTTCCCCTTTGTTATTTGCTTTACATTTAGAACCACTGGCAAAGAAAATAAGGGACTCAGAAATGTAGGAATATAATTAGCGCTTTAATCAAGAAAAGCTTGCCTTATTTGTAGATGACATTATTTTGCACCAGATAAGTCCAGAAAAAGGACCTCCCAGTGTTGTCTTATTGGAGATATAAAATTAATGAAAGTAAAAGGATATAACAGCAAATTATATGCCCACACAAATTGGCTCAGCAATACTCAGATTTATGGGCACACAATATGATGAAGTCATTAGGAGTTTGGATTTAAAAGTCTTCTGTTATGGCAGTTAAGAATATGTGGGAAGACACTATAAAGATAAAAGAAAAACTGAGAAACTGGAAGCTCTTGTTTATGGATATGGATAGTAAGACACAAGCAAGTGACTATGTTTTTAGTCCCTTTAATTTTACATATGGATCAAGGCATATTTTTATCAACCAGAGGAGAAGATGTAGGCAACAATTAATAAGAGTTAAAGGAATTTATCTGGGTGGGGAAGAATGCAAGAGTTAAGTGGGCTAAGTTGATCCTTCCAACAGATCATGTTAGTTTAGAATTACCTGATTTGAAGGGATATTTTAGAACCACAGAGTTAAAGCTCATACACATAACACAAGCAGAAGGTTTTAATTCAAAATGGAAAGAATGATGATGAAACAGGGGACGTTCAAGAAACAGAGAGAGGGATTTCGAATACAGATCCTTAAAGAGAATAAGAACCATTCAGAATATTATATTTATAAAATAGCAGAAAGCATTCTAAGAACAGAGTCTGCATGAGAATGGAGGAAAAGGAGATTTTACCAGTAGGGGTGACTGCAACTAGGGGTAGAGAAAATAGGCAAGAGGGACCTGAAATTTACTGGGGGAAAACTGCCAAATGAACCAAGGTATTGGAAGGGAAAGGTAACAGTGTGTGAGAAGGCCAAGAAGATGCTTGGACTGCAGGCAGAAGTCCGTCTTCCCTACTATGGATTTTTTATGAAGAGTACAGTAAAACAGAAAGGGATAAGGGACTCTGCTCGGACGTGTTTTTTAGTCAAATCTATAACATAAGATGCAGTTAAAACACAATCAATCAGTAGGGCATATCAAATTATAACTACAAGAATCAATCAGAGGAGGTTAGAAAAGATTTGGATGAGAGTGGAAAACCAATTTACAAGAGAACAATGGCAGGATATATGTATGTATGGCTCCCAAATATATAACAAAGTCCAGAAGGTTTAGTAGATTTGTTTGAAAGTATTTGCATAGGTATTTTTATACCCCAAGTAGACTTCTTAGAAACGTTCTCCATGTAGATAACAAATGCTGGGGTCTATATTAGATAATCAAAGCTTTAGGAAATTCTAGCTTAGTCATCCAAAATTATTCAAAATGAAACAATCATCCTAGGGGATGTAAACATTAATTGGTTATATATCATTAACCAAAACCTCCAAACTAACATGAACCTATTCAACTACACCCAGCTTATCTCCACTATAACTAAGCCCAATAACAAAAAGAACCAAGGCTCAATCTTAGATTGGATCCTTGTATATGACCCAAATAAAATCTCCACCTTTGGAACATTACCAAACAGCATCAGTGACCACTTATCTGCCTTCGCTATACATAAAACAGCTGCAACTGTTAGTAACCACTAATTAAAACAAACTAGAGACCTATTCTAATCCTTTCCGCAAACCCTAAATGAAATTTTACGGCATACCAACTGGGTACCATTAAAAATCATTCCCCTTGATGATGCCGTTGAATAATTAAATTCAACATTTCTCAAAATCTTAGACAGGGTCGCACCACCCCAACTAAAAAGAGTCAAGACTAATCATGCCACTTGGCTCACCAAATCCACAAAGCAAATCATGTCCATTAGAGACTTGGCTTGGAAATCATGGCAAAAATATAAAAACTCAGCTGACCTTGCACTATACATACAACTACGTAATCAGGCCAAATGGCAGGTAACCAAAAACAAAAAAGAATATTTCCATAAACTACAGGACCAGTATAGGCTAAACCCACAAAAATTCTGGGGACCAATAAATTCCCTTATACAACCAGGCTCTAACACCAATCCTTGTCCATACTCTGATAACCCCCCTCAGATATAGCCTCTCTAACTCATATTTCATCAACACCATTGACAAGCTGACCACCACTTTCACTCCTTCTAACCCTAACTCATCAGACCAACAATCTACTCATTCTAAACCTTCCTCTCTACCAAATGTTTCTCTCTCTCCCTTACCCACATGCACCATAAAGAAACTCCTTTTAAAACTCAAACTTTGCACCTGTGCTCCTGACAACTTATCTGCTGAATTCCTAAAAATATCCGCAAGCTCCATCGCTTACCTCATTAGTATACTTCTCAATAGGTCAATCCAAGAATCCCAAATATCTGGAAGAAAGCATACATTCTTCCTCTGCACAAAGGCGGCAAAAATTCAGACATCTCCAACTTTCGGCCCATCGCTATCCTCTCTCCCATTTCAAAAATATTAGAAAAATGTGCCCATACCCAACTTCTCAACCATTTAATTAATAACCAACTTCTCACCTCAACCCAACATAGCTGTAGACCAGGCCATAGCACAAACACTGCTCTCATTTCCTTTATGGATACAGAAAATCCAGCATGAGATTCCGGTCTGATAATCTCTAATCTAAACTCTTCCTTGACCTTTCAAAAGCTTTCAATACTATTTCACATTTCCTTTTGCTCTCTAAACTCAACAATCTAGGTTTTTCACCCCCGAACCTAAATTGGTTCTCAAACTACCTCTCTGGCAGATATCAATCAACTAGATGGCAGCAATCCTGTTCCCCCTTCTCCTCAGTATCTCCACAGGTGTCCCCCAAAGCTCCATACTGGGCCCCTTCTATTCAATATATTCATCAATAACTCCCTTACGCATGGCATCTTGATCCAATATGCAGATTATTTGACAATCATATGCACTGCTTAAACCCCTTCTGAGTTACAGTTACTAACCCAAAATACCTTCACGTCCACTAAAAAATGGATGTCAAGCAATCACCTTGCTCTGAACCCAAATAAAGACTAAACTGATCCTATTCACTGCCAAAAAAAACAACCTCCTTAAACAGGACTGAATTCTCTATCCACTCCCAAATAATGCCACCATTGAAGTAGTCTCTAGTACTAAACTGTTAGGAGTAATTATTGATGAAACCCTATCATTTGATCTCCACACACTTATCAAAAAAACATCAGAAACTGGGCACCCTTTATAGGCATAGCTATTACCTCAGTAACACTGCTAAAAAGACTCTAGGCTCAGCCTTTCTACTACCATCCCTGCTATATGGTGCCCCTATCCTCACAAACATCCACTCATCTCTTAAAACAAAGCTTGACTCATGTTACAATAAGGTTGCCAGATTCGCAACAAATACCAGATCCTCAACAAATACCAGATCCTCATCACACCACTGTTCCTCGCCACAACAACTAAACTGGCTACAGCTACCACTTTCTCTCAACTACCTATACTTAACTACTGCACATAAAATGATATATAAACCCACAGAACGTCCATCTCTCTCCTCCATACTATCACTGTACCAACCAAATAGACCTCTTAAATCAGAAAATAAAACACTGCTTAAAGTATACAAACCCCATCCCCCAGCTGGTCAAATGCTTTATTCCTTCACTGTTTCCGAATTTTGGAATACCCTCACATCCACAGTAACCTCCATCACATACCCTGCACTCTTTATAAAATCTCTTAGACAACACCTCTCCTTCCTACTGATTATGCCCATGCCAAGAATAACCCTCTCTAATCACATCTACCACTTTCTTCCCCTATTGTGCCGCTCCCACTCTACCCCTCTTCTTTCCACTCAACTGGTCAATATGTATCTACTCTAATGTGTTCTAAATATCATAGTTAATCAATGCCTAAGATTGTTGCTGCATTGCCTTCTAGCTATCTATGTAACTGTAACTATATTTCTATGTTTTATTGTAATCTGCAACATATTTAATTTTATGTGGAGCTTTTCTCCTCGGGCCTCCATTGAAAAAGGGCTCACCTAGGCCCAGTGGACCTTCCCGGTAAACAAATGCAATAAACAAATAAAAAAATAAATAGGTAATCGAATACCTACAGCTTGGCACCTACACAGCGAAAGCTGTAAACCGCAAATGGCCACTTCCGCAAATTTTTTCATAGGGAAAAGATTCACTTGGCAGGACAAAAAAAAAAATAAAACCCTAATCGAGTGGGGGTCTGTGCCCCCCACACCCCTCTAACTAAATATACCACTCAGAGATCGCTCTACAATAGAGAAAAGGGCAGATTCCCGATAGCCAAGCAAATTTTTCCCATATGAAAAAAATTTGCGGAAGGGGACATTTGCGGTTTACAGCTTTCGCTATTTAGGTGTCAAGCTTTAGGTATTAGATTACCTAAAGCTTCAACTACATGATATAGACCCCAAATGCTGGAGGTGTGACAGAGAAGAAAGAGGTAAATGTGAACATGTGTCTTGTGAATGTAGTGAATTGGCAGATTTTAAAAATTCACTACAGAGTATTCTGTCAGAAGTACTGGGTTAGCAAATGGCTGCAACTAAGGATGTGATTTTTTTTGAGGTGGGACAGGATCCAAATTATCTAGACATACTAAGAGCTTTAAGATTAATTTTGCTGGCTGCCAAAAAAAGCAATTATTACAAAGTAGAAATCCAAGTCTAAACCACCTGTATTTAAAGTACTGCATACTATAACAAAATAAAATAAATGGAAAAGGGATTTTTGTAAAAGGGAAGGAGCAAATTACATAGATATAAATGGAAACTATAGAACCAATACATGCAGAATAATGTTCAGGGAGGAGTGAGATTTAAGGAAAGGCAGGAATTCAACAACTTAACGCTGGACTGATGATAATTATAAAAAAAAAAAAGAAAGATGTGTTGTATAATTTATGTGAATGGGCAAAATGTTAATAGGGTTTGTTTTATTTTCTGTTAACGTACGTTTGACTGTCTCAAGTGATAATTTAATAAAGGTGTTTACAAAAACCTCCGCAGGTGTTTACAAATGTCTCAGCAGGTCCTTTCTTTAAAGATTCTATGTGGTTCAGGTTTGAATCTGTGATATAAAAATACCATTTTAAACTGTTTTCTTAAGTTTATATACAACATAAAGAATGTCATGAAAAATATTCACTTGCAAGTTTATAGTAAAGTTGTGTTGTGTGTTTTAAGGTATTACCTATGCTGCCAAACTACTACAACTTGTCTGCTGCACTTACAAATAAGAAAAATAGTAACTGTGGGGCAATATGCCATTCTGTGCAACTACCACCTGTTAATGTACGACAGGAGAAAATAACTGTATATTAAAAGTCCTGTAAATCACACTGAAAATAGCGCCATGGTAAGTCAAATGAACTGCCTATCATAAATAACATCTTGAAGATCTGAACAACAACTTCATATAGCAAGTTTTACTTGGACTGAAGACTATCACAGGGCAGTTCACATGTCATATGGCATCATACATTACAAACAGACAAAAGCTGAATGCATCCCAGATACAGGAAACTCTCTTCATACCTCTCAAATGTCCAGATTTTCACAGAATGTCCAGATTTCTGCATCACATTTTTGGTCTGTTCCTCATAAAATCTACTTTTTTCTGGCAAATGATTGGGTAGTGAAGTCACTAAATAATGCTAAATAATGACAGATTTGCGTTTCAGACTTCATATCCTTAACAAAATACATAATGCACAACCTGCTGTTCTAGCAATTTTCTAAGTTTATAGAAGTGGTATTTAAAATCTGTCCCTATTTTTGGGCCTTCATCCCTCCATTAGTTTTGCCTTTGTCCAGATTTCTAGCAGCGAGAGATTGAGAGATACAGCTTTCTTTGTAACTCTGTCAAAACATCACTGATGCCTGCAAATACTTCTTGGTATAAATAATGTCTTTAAGATTGAAAGTACTAGGGTGTGTGGGGGGTGACAACTAACTGGTATGGTCCCCATTGAAATCCACTGTACACTTTAAATAATAAAGCTGCTCTCACGCTGCTGTAAGGGTAAGTAATAAGAATGTCCATTATTCTGAAAACAGTGGCAGGCTCAACAGAGTTCAGATTTCCAGACTGAAACAGAGCCAAAAGTGTGATGGACTCAAAACGTGGGTGTGTGATTAGGTTATCATTTACTGCATTCAGGGGACAAAAGCAGATGAGTTAATGTTTCTCTAAGGCGGAAGTGTGGTACCTCCATCACATTTTTACCATTCTTCCCATGGCAGTCCACATATAAATCAAAAAGGCCAGGGTCAGTGCAGGCAGCCATAAAGTGATTCATGGCTTCAATACTGCTGTCCCCTGACACTGCAGACTTTATTACTGTAAACCTTAGAATAAGACATGATTTCCTCTTTTGGAAGAGGCCTGTTAAACAAGGACACCTGGAGTTCCCTGTGGCCAAATAAATCACACCTTTCCTTAAGTGGCTAAGCATAGTGTTAGCCCTCTACCTCCAGACTACTTTACTTATTGTTTAGCAACACCCTCAGATTAATACTCTGACTACATTAATATATTAAGTTGTTCAAACCAGTTTATTTGCAGCCAGTGAGTACAACCCCCAGATTTATTAACAGCAAGGACCAGCTATAGTTCTGAATAAGAATTTATCACAGGGCCTCGTCCATCTAAAACCTCTGCATTCATTCTCTGTCCCCACTGCCTTTGCTTATTGTCCCTTTCATCCTACCTGCTGTAAACTATTTTTCATTCCTGCTCCCTACACCTGACACACTCCCTTAGACACTTACAGGAATTTCTCTAAAGCAGACTGCAGAATGCAAATTCACTCCAGACGATATGATGACAGCATGACTTGCTTAAAATCAGGTCATTTAGCTTAGCAGTTCTAAATCCAGAACAATTAAACACAAGTCTTAAATATGAATAAAACTTCCAATAATTCCAGGTCTTCTATATCTATATATCCTAATATTATGTGATTTGTACACTGTTATATCCAGCTATTTTGCCTCATTTTATTTGCTTTGGTCATCTCTGTTTTATTCACGCAAGTCATGTCTGGCATTACATCTGGTCAGTTTCACCAGCACTAAGGATATAGCCTTGAATATGACATAGTTGACCGGGTTTAGTGGCCCTGGCATGTGAAAAGTTTGCCAGGACACAAAGTCTATGTCCACTTCTCTTTTGGGTGCAGCGTCTTCTAGAGCAAGCCAGAAGGCTGGCCCCAAGCACCTAAGTATTTGGGTAGTCTCTCTAAAGACAGCACTAAGGGAGCACAGGCAGTAAAAGCTCAAGGATTTGCATATGTGAAAAAATAAGCTGGAACAGAGTGGATAGTAAAAGCTCAACAGATGATGAAAACCACCTTTAACTTAGACTAACACGAAGCCCAGCTATGCTACAGTTGAAACAAGAACTGGCAAATCAGGATCCAAGGGTCTGGCCTAGAAGAGGAGGGATTAAACAATCCATGCCAGCTCTCTTTCTTCTAGGGGAAGGTGCAGGTTTGTACCTCAGCTAGGGGGCTACCCTCTAGTGCAGACAGATGGATATGTTTTTTGCTGTTGTGTGCAGTGCTACATACTAGCAGAGGGGAGGCATGGAAGCAGAACAGTGGCGGTGATCACAGTGCAATGCACACAGCATTACAGCACACACTGTCCTGGGGTTACAGCACTTCTCTTTTAAGTACTGATCCCTGCCATGAATGAAAAAAGTCTTACCCCATTTTTCTACTGAGCCTTTTGGGGAAAGTGCAAGAGATTGACGGCTAGTAGAGAGTAAGAAATTAAGAAAATGAAAACAAGTTTTTCTGGTCGTGAATAATGATCAACTGATCCTTGATGCACTTACATAAATTTCCCAGAAATGACAGGAATGTAATGCAGCCATAATCTGTTTCAGGGCATTCTCAGTAAATAACAATCTAATTTAAAGGAAGGAATTCTTATAGCAAGTCTGAGTGTCACAAAACTGGGTACTACGACAAAGGCCAGCTACTACGAATGATAGACCTAACAACATCTGAATGAAAGCCAAGAGTGAGCCTGGTAATTTTTCTCTCAGAATGGCTTTGCAGTAAAAAATATGGAGCAATCAATCCAATGCCAAAACATCAATCAGAAAAGGTGACATGCGAAATGCATTAAGCTACAAAACAGTGTCTGTGGTTGTAGTAGCATACACCGGGGAAAAAGGCACAAATGGTAATTACTACCACAGACAAAGGAGCTCAACCTCAGAACTCCACTCTGAAGAGTACAAAACTTTAATTCTCTAGAAAAGGCAACACAGATGAATATAAGGCCCAATTTTCTGCACCTCTGACCACTCAAACAGCTGTATGTATATTCAAATAAAAAAAAAAATTCAGCCACAAAACCCACTGTCTGAACAACTTAAAGATGAAGACAGAGCCCCTATCATTTTCAGAGACTACCTGCACATAAAAACATGCAAGTTTAAAAAGTATTTTCTTGCTCTCTACCCCTTGCTACACATCCAGCTGCTCCCTAGGAAGGAAGGGACTGTTACTCTAATATATTCAGATGATCAGGCTTTATTATGATGCACAATGGGACTGAAGAGTTGGCTCATGCAAGCAATGCACCCTTGCAGAAGTCTTGCTCCTTTACCCACCTGATGGCTTTGAGCACGTGCTTAGTCTCCACTAGAGAGTCCATTAACAGGGTGCACTCCTCAAAATTCGAGTCCTCCAGGACAGACAAAGAGGTTTTAAAAACCTTATTGATACTTACCTATCCCAGTGAGGCCTTTGGTGCCTGCCGATGATGCTCCACACAAGGAAGATCACCAGTGATGAAAATAGACTCTCAGATCCCCACAACCAAACTACTCGTCCACAACAAAGGCCAAGAATGAGGCTAAATAGGTTTGTAATGTAGGAAGACTAGCTTCCCAGGAGTGAACTCGCTATGCTTAACATGTTAACCCTTTAGGTTTTCAAAGTATGGCCAGATAGCATACAAAAAAAAACTTAGAAATCTCAAATAGTAAAAGCAAGAGAATGTTGCTAACATATCGAGCATACAGCTTTTAAACAATAGGCAGCAGTGTTAATGAAATGCAAACAGTATGGTATGTTGCAGACAGGCTACATGACAGTGAATCCTGGCAATCTCTATTACATAAACAGCCTATCACAAGTTCAGCTTTTGCAGCCTACTATGGAGAGTTTGCTTCCTGCAAGGTCTTACCATTTCAAACTGAAAATTCATATACAAGAATGGGGAAAAACCGAGATGCATTGAGTTTGGCACCCTGGGCAACACAACCATTTGGCATCAGAGATGAATATAAAGCCCTGTTATTATGGAAACTTTCTAAGTTTATAAGAGGAAAATTTAAAATCTGTCCATATTTTTAGGCCTTTGTCCACCCATTCTGTCAGGCTTTGTCCAGATTTTATGCGCTAAAAGGTTGCGAGGTAAGCAGACATACTTTACTTTTTGTAACTCAAGGGAATGGAAAAAGAAAGTGTGCTGATACTTGTCATAGTCTCATCATCACTGGCCCCATGAGAAATGTGGAATGTGCAGGAAAGAAACAATACAGGAGTGATTCACATCATATCATAATTTTAAACTTGGTTATGTTTCCTTTGTTTGGTAAGTGAAAAGGGTCAAGGGCCATTTCAGGTACAACCTAGAAGATAAAGGGGAGACAGTTACAGGGCAGAAACAAAATAGCAGGGAATGCAGCACCTTTAACAGGTGCTACAGTAATTCTGTACTGACCACTGGACAGCTGAATCAGAGTACACCCATTAACATATGGCATGACTAATCAACAGTGCAGATGCGTATGCAAGACAACCTGAGCACAGTTAACCATTAATTTATAAACTGCTGATCATTAAGAATAATAACTTTCCAGATAAAAGGAATTTTACAAAGACTTATCAAAAGCACATAAATTGCTGGTTTTTAATGTGCAATCACTGGCCAAATTAGGACATTAGGTTAGAGGTTTTCTGACTGGTCTGTTAATGATATGATGGATTAGATTTAATAACTATCTGATGTGGTTCTGCCTGACCCACATTACAAAAATCTTTACGAAGTGGCAATAAATGTTTTTTTGTGGGGGACACAAACCTACACAAACTCAGTACATATTGCACAGAGAAATAAGATGGCTTATAACATACAGGAAGCTGTGGTAACCAGAAGCATGATACATCATTATGAATCAGCAGCCCAGTGAAAACAATGAATGAGTCAGCTAAAAAAAGCTGGGAGTCAGAATAAGGAAGGGGTATGCAAAGACCACTATTGTTGGTATTAAATAATGTCCTCTTACTCCACCCCATCAGAAGTATGAGTAACACTGAGGAGAGGGAAATACCACTCTGACATCAATGAAACAAGTCACATTAAACACCTCGGTAGACAGCAATACTTTTGTCTGTTGAAAGGACTACATTAAAGACAAGCGTGTGAAATACTTTTGTTCCATCCCTTGTCTGCTAACATTTTTTTTATTGAAATCTACAAACCCTACTAAGCTGGCCATGTGTTAAATGTCACGATCAAACAGCAGGGGTCCTCGATATGCATCACAATAAGAAAATAACACAGCTAGGAAGTTATCAGAGTGTGTTATCAGCAGAGAGGGCAAGGCTGAAGCTGTTACAGGAGGAAAGGCAAAGGGCACAGGTATACCTATGTGGAAAACCCAAGCAATTCACCAGCTGCACTAAAATGAAACAGACAAAATAAGATGGTTTTAAATGTGTAATTCTACATCAGAAATTCAGACTCCCTCTAAATGTAGGACTTGTCTGCATTAAATCTCGTTAATGTTTTAAAAGTGTGCATGTCTCCTGGTTACTTTAATTCTGCTGTGCAGAATTCAAAATAAAAAAACAAACAGCAGTGGAACAACTATTCCTAGCACAAGAAGTACACAGATTCATTAGAAATTAGTCATGTAAAAAGTATGACAGCAACGCAGTGGTTACACTCTCAGAGCCCACTCACTCTAAAAAGACTCCAAAACCTCAGGATCCCAATTGCTTGGTGAGCTCTGACAGGACAGCACAGTCTCTAATGATGGTTATGGCGCTACAGGTATAACTACTGCGTTTGGTAAGCTGCAAAACAAGAGCTTAATTATCCAAAGCAAATGCAGACATGTCTGATGCCTCTCAGCTGCTGCTTCTTACAAGCCCAAACATTCAGAGAAGTGGAAGCGACTGCCTTTAAGTCAGCTAATTCTATTCCATTTTTTTATTCCTGGACTGAAAACTGGAGTACTGATAAGCACGGCCTCCCTGAACTCCAGCAAGGTCTCAGAAAATGCAAACATATGCAAGAAAAAGTGTACAGGTTGGGGAAAGGACCATAGGTATGGAACTGAACTGGATGGCATGGCTGGAAGAGTAGAACATAGAGATGCGAGGACAGGAAAAAAGGAAATCAGTAGTAAAGAACTGCAGGAATTACTCTATGGGCCGCTATTACTCAGTGGTCGTTTCAGATATCTCTGAGGCAGTAAAGAAAGGTTCGCTAGCTGTCAAACACATGCTGCACGTTTAGTTTTTAAACGCACCACAGCTCTCAACCTCTTAGCACAAAAAATCTGGGCAAGACCAAAAATAATGGTGGAGCAAAGCCCCAAAAATAGAGATAAATTTTAAACATTTCGCTTATAAACATAGAAAGTAGCTAAAATAAAAAGTCTTGGGGTAAATGCATTTTTATGAGGGATATGAAGTCTGAAACTCAAATCCTCAATGACTTTCCACCAAAATCCCAAAAAACACAAATTTTAGAAGGAACAGACCAAAAATATGAGGCAAAAATCTGGACAGTTGCAAGACATGAAATGCACACTGTAATTACTAACTCATTAACATTATATGTACTGAATTCCAAGCTTCTTACTAAAAAGAACACAAACATTCCAATAGGGCTACTGATAATGAAACTCTACAAATAAGTAAAAGGTAAACAAAGAATAAACGATTCTGAGACTCCATTTTATTGCGCACGTGATACAGTGCAAGGAGGAAAGGAACCACATGGAACCTCTTCGCTCAAAGGACATGTTGTGTTATTTGTGTGGCTCTTAAGTATTTTATCATCCATTTTTTTTTTTGGCAGTTTCACTTTTTTCACCTTAGGAATAAAATTAGCATGTTGATTTCAATGACCGACTTGGAAATGCAAAAGTGGAAGGAAGACCATATATAATCAGGAAATGACAGCAAACTCGGGGGCCATAATGGTTTCCAGACAGCTCAGCAACTCTGCAATGTGTGCCTGTCCAGGTGACATTGAGAAATACAATCCTGACTATGGTCTCGAGTTCAATCAGCATATCATGCACATGATGCTACAGGCAGGGAGGAAAGGACAGCACATTCAAGAGAGGGAGGGGTGTTTGTGTGCGATTAGGGCATATGTGTGGGTGTTTAATTCCCTGGTGAAGACCAGGGAAACGACTGCATGATGATGGCTGTGGGTAGGCAGTGCAGTCCTGCTGTCACTCCCTAACCCAGGACTGCTAACCGTGTGTGTGCTAGAAGGACATAGTGAAAAAAATAAATAGAAAAAGGAAAAAAAAAAAAGAACCTCCCATGAGGGCTGCCTAAATGATGCTTCCTCTTTGTTCAATCTTGCCCTCCTTAATGCAGGAATAAATACATCACTGACAGAGAAGAAAGAGGTTGATAACTGGACAATGGGGGAAAATTAAAAAAAAAAATCTGCATTGTATTAACACCAAGTTAAATTGTTTGGGCAGGATCTGAACATGGTAGTCTGGCATCCTGAAAAAGGTTTGCAACTTTTCTTCTTGCAAAATTTAAATGCAGGTTTAATGGCTTGCAGAACCTTTTTTTCCTTCTACAAAGGAAACATACGAGGAACTACAGTTTAGTTTTTCCTTGCCACATACTTTTGAAATGACAGTCTTCACTTCTGACATCACAGTACATTGCACTGTAGACAGCTCAAATGTCACAAGCAGAACAGTACACTATGAAGTGTGCTAAACTGATAGAACAATTGCATACAAAAAGCCATCATTCACGTAAAGGGCTACAGCAACACTGGAAAATGTAAATACAAGATGTAAATACAAGCAAGACAGTGTTTTACATAATGGAAATGTAACAGCTGTTGCTTGACAAAGACAGGGGACTATGATCTGGTCACCATCCAGAGTTGAGTGGCCTAGTGGGCTAATGCATTATGCTGTTATGCATTCAAGAAACTCATTCTGATAGAGCAGCTTGAGAGGAGAATTTCTAGAAAGTCACGTCAGGAGCCCTTGAAATGACATACCAGTGACATGTCTATGATCGCTTGTATTATACAGAGTTGTTTATACTACATTGAGACCAGTCTAAAAGGATTTTTTTTCCATTTTACGGGTTATTTCAGTAAGCATGTCACCTTTTTATGTTGGGGTTGTTATGATTTTTTTTTTACATAACCAGCACAAACAACAAACACTGTAATGCATAACCCTCATCATAACAAGAGTATTACTTACTCGGTCTCTGAATTAGTAAGGGTACACTCGCTGTATGACTACATGTTCATTGCAGAAGCTATACATGCAGTGGACTCGCACTATGGTTTCTCCCAGTAGGTCAACCTGCTCAGTCAGACTCAGTACCAGAGCCAGATCATGGTCAAATGGAGCCCTAGGCATAGAAATGGACCCCTCAAAGCCATAACAATACCATATTACTTGGCTGTCTCTCACCAATTACCATAAAACACTGTTCAAACCACTCAGTGTGCATACTATTTTCTTCTTTACTTTTACAATGATTAGAGATTTGGATTTAATTTAAAAATTATGTCACACTTTGCAGCAAAAAAATCACTCTGCCATTTCCAAAACAAAACAAAACACTTTCACTTTGAAAACAGAGTTAGCATTAGCAACAGTAAACTTCTTTCCCCTTGAAACTCACATTTATTGAAAATGCATCTAGCAACCCACTAAAATACGAGACACATGCATGGATTCAGTTAAAATTCACATGGTTAGGCATTGTCAGCTTTGTGAAGGGTGCAAAAACTCAAAACACAAATATGTAAGGCTTTAGCTGGAAGCCTGGGCAGCCGACTGGATGCAAGTGTCACTTTGCAGAGGCAGGCCATGATCACAGTCTGATGAAGTGAAATGTTCAGACTCTCACAGCAGACAGACAAAGGTTGAGCAAATCAAACTTTGCTCTACATGAAGAATCTCATTAACAAGCTCATAGCATTATTCATTGCACTAAGTACCAAACTGTTGTAGCTCAACACAGTGCATTTCACACTTACTTGCCTGCAAAAAAATAAGTCAAATTAAAAGTGGATTCATAGTTAAAATATTAGCATTAAACTCAATTTCATACTGTCCAGTTTACTAACAGCAAAATAATAAACACTATCAACAGTCAACAAAAAAGGAAAGCAATTGTACTCAAAGAACATGGTTCATGTAATGATACTCCTGTTTACAAGAATCAATTCCTTCCTCTAGGATACAGAACTAAGTACTGACAACACAGACATAACCATCAGTTACAGCCCAGTAAATGACTGCATACATTTCAGTTGCTTGCTTGCAATTGAATGAATGAACATAAATAATGACCTAGAAGCATATTTCAGTACCCTGCTGTGAGAACCATACAGTGCAATCCACTGCAACTTCCCTCTGCCAAATCAGCTTCTTAACTCAAAAATCATTGACAAATACCCAAAATCAGGAACAGATTTTACATTTTTCTCTTATATAACTCTGTTTCTACAGTAACAAGCTTTTCATCAACAAGCATTTTCAGAAGGATACAAAGTGCAGAACTCACAAGTCTGTCATTTATTTAATGACTGGAATCCACAAAAATTTACAGAAAGCCACACATTTTCAAGAACAGACCAAAATATCTCCGAAATTCTTTACTCTTGAATTATTGACAAAGCCAAAATAAGGTGAAGACAAAGGCCAAAAAGGGACACATTTTAAAGATTTTATCTATTTGTTAGTCAAGCCTGCCAAAGTGTCTCTTTCCAGAATCAAAGGAAAGGAGAACTGTCTGGTTAAGTTGTATGCAAATGAAGGTGGAAGGATTCAAATACTATACTTTTAACAACAGAATCAGTTTAACAACAACTCAGAGCCATAGGTGCAAAACATTAATTCACTTAAAATGCTAACAGTGCAACTGGTGTTGCATCGACAAGCATTTGCTGAACAATAAAAACTATGAAACTCCAGTGAATAACATTAACTGACTGTGATTTTCACCAATTTATCACAAAATGAAGAACTTAATCTCCCAGACATTCACTACATTTGTTTACTGGGAAAGTCTAACGGGGACAAAGCCCCATTTTCAGTGGAGGCCTGGGGAGACATGCTCCAGACGCATGCCTTTGGAATGTGGGAGGAAACCGAAACACCTGGCAGAAACGGAGCACCTGGCAGACACCCATGTGAATGCAGGGAGGACATGCAGACTCTGTACAGAAGGCACTCCAGTCAAAAATCAAACTGGAGAACCTTTTGCTGTGAGGTAACAATGCTAACTGCTGCACTACTGAGCCACCCAATGGTGCAAGGGCTAATACTGTAAGCTATTTATGGGGAGTTAAGGTGTAGTGTTTGGTACCGTACACCTTCATTTGCCTATTGTGCGACTTTGAGCAAGTCACTTAACAAGATAATGCTCCTGGGTTCACTGCCCTACCCAGGGTAAAAAAAAGAGGAAAAGGAGGTCAGGGCACAAAATAAGATAAACTTTTTTTTTAATGATGAAACTCTAATGAAAGGTGTTACTGACTGACTGTAATCCTTAAAAGTCTACTAGAAAATCTCCTCGGCTATAACCCTGTGTTTGTGCTGGACATCCATACATACCTATGAAATATGAGCCTACATTTGCTGTTCATGCAGGAAAATAATTCATGTGTTCTCAATCAGCAGGGACTGTTCATCTGTGTATACAGACACACACAGACACAGACACACACAGAGACACACAGACACACACACACATTCATTCTGTTTCACTTTCAGGAAAAAAGAGGTGTCCAAGTTAGCACAAGAAAGGAATCTAGTATCCACTTTTTAACTGAAAAAAATCCACTTAAAATACTACCGAGTTTTAGCTTCAGGAAGTCTCTCACTGGCTTGAATGCTCTACATTTGCATCAATAAAAGAACAGGAGTAAAACAGACTAGCTGAGGAGATTGTAGGTAATCAGAGTGTGTGACGTGAGTGGCATGCATTTTTATGTCAAGTTTATTAGGTCCACTTACCAGCACTGGATATTAGGCAGCTGCCTAAGTCGGTTTACATTCATATGGTCGAGTACACATTGCTTGACCATACATTTAATCGATTTCTCTACGAGAATCCCAAAACGCTGAATGGTCGGAATGTCATAAAAACACAGAATTCGATATTTCCGACCACTCTACACCCTAAAACGAGTGCTAACATGGGTCAAAAAGGGGACGGGATTTTACGATTCACAACACTTGCAATTGCATTTTTGTGATGTTGCCGCACTCCTCTCAGCCATACCCGGTCGACCATATGCATATGCATGTACACCACACCTAGGTCATCTTGTATTGGCTTCAGCCCTGTTAAGTACAATACTCTGCTGCAATATACAGTCACTAGAGTGACGTCACTGCAGAATTATTGCTATGCCCTTACTTATTACACATTAGTCACTTTTCCACAGGGGACTAGGATAGAAAACCTCCAGTATCACCTTAACATAAGGTAAAAGACACTAATAGAGCATAGTGAGCCAATGCTACCAAGTCTTTGATAAAAATCCGCTTTTGAAAATGACTAAGCAGAGGACACAGTATAGGACAAATTGTCACATCACTTTTTTTTTCCTGAATGCTTTCATGCATGTATCTGCTGACCATCAAGGCTCGCTCAAATGGACTTAATCCTGTTCATTCCCTAATACCGGAGAGCACTACAATGATGGCATAAACTAAGCACACGGGTCAATACTCAGGCAGCTACAAGAGTGGCTTGCAGTCTTGAGAGTCCTGGCAAAGGTAACATTTTTAGGCACGAACCCTGCTCGGGCAGAGAAGTGTAAAACATATCAGTGCAGGGAATTCTATGCCTTCCCTATGCAAGTGCACATTCCTGTACACCCATGTGGAAAGCTACCATGCAACCAATTCTTGGGAGAGCTGAATGCATGTCTCAGGGTCACTTCCTGCTTTCCCACCCCTGTTTGTTGGGTTCATGGAAAATTTGCAATCAATATCTCTCCCTCCTCATGCCAGCTCCAACAAAAGCTTTAGTCAGTAATCAAACAGGGGTTGCCAGGGTCATATTCAGGACTTTATTCCTCTGTGCCAAAAGGATTAACCTACAGCACTTATTTTCCCAGATTTAACAAAAGTCAGCAATCTGTATGCCATCTGAAGTGCATTATACATAACAGCAGCAATCATATGCAAAGGACAAAACAAGACAAAAGTTAAAAATACAAACTGACCGTCTTAGGTTTTAAACGATCAGTTATGACGATGTTATAATATGAAGTCATATCACAGGTTAAGCAAGCTGACCAGTACTTAAATCAGTATGAAGGATTTCACTCAGAGTAGTAAGATCTTTTCAAATATGAAAGAATAGAGAAAATTCTACAGGATATTTGGCTCACAATGTTGTTAATGCCTAAATTTGTGATTCAAGTAAACCTCACTCCACGTCTGAAAATTAACAGGACTTGTCCAGTTTATCTACCCTTAAGTAACAAAGATAAACAAATGAATATATCAGTACCAATTTATTTTTAATCTGTGGATGTCTCTCAGCAGTTCAGAGTGAGCTTTCATTTACATTCCATATGCGTGTTAAAAGACCTACTTAAAATGACTTCTGGATTTGCTCTTGTGGTTATGAGAGGTGGAGACTGCCTGCAGAAATCAAATTCCTCTTCACTGGTTTTCTAAGTATATGTCAGGGAACTAACTGACCAGACCTTCCTGTGGCTGCCCCCCATTCTAGCCAGTAACAGCCCTTGATGCAGACTTAAATCAATGGACTTCAAAATCAGTTGCTCATTTGTACTCCCTGAGCCAACATGCAAACCAGCTGTTCACAGATCTGTGGGAACTCTTTCCCTTACAAATGTTGAAATAAATAAATAAATAAAATGTCACAACCTGTTAACGCAAATGGATAGCAGAGCAGTATACTCCTGTATGAACTAAGAACATACACTGGGAAGTAAATGACTTTCTTACCATGAATGCTAGGTGCCATACACCATGCATATTTCACTGACTGATGGGGTGCGGACTTCATTTTTGAACCCATGGAATTAAATGTTACATTTCTGTGGATTTTTTTTTTTTTTAATTTCCCCTAATAACGTTTGCCACTTAGTGGTTATAGGGCCAAACTATAGCGATGAAAACCAAGATAAGAATGTGAAATGCAGCATGGAAATAAACTTTTTATCCTTGAACAAGCCAAATAATCGCTATGCAAACAACCACTCCTCTCATTCTTATCACCTTTTTCTCCTTGTCTAATCCAGCCTGACATCAGAACTAAACATGCAAATAGCGTCTGTGTGTGCGATCTACAGACTAAGAAATTACGAAAATCATATGATTCCTGGCCAAATATGAGGCTAAAATGCCATCAATGAGTCATTTCTATGTGGATATAAAATAACAGTAGATAAAAAGGCAGTAGATCCTTTATACCAAATTAAACAATGCTACACGTTCTGTGTCATGATAACCATGTTAGAGGATGGGACAATAGACTTCTGCTACTCTCTTCCCTCTACCAGTATACACATCATGGTAAAACAGAACATAAGATAAAATGTAACAATGGAGTGCTCTTTAAAATAATGCTCCCAATGAGGCACTACTAAACATAGTGCAGGTTCATAAACTGGAGAGAATCACCTATGCATCTCAGCACAGAATGTTATATTACTTGAAAGAAAAGGCAAGGAGGACAGCAACAACAAATAAGAAAACACATAAAACCAATGGCTAAGAAATGCTGTATAGGAACAACACTAGATGAGAAGAGTTTGTGTGTATGTTTCTTACAAGAAAGTCTTTATAATATTGCAAAAAATAGCTGCTTCACCCTTCATTGACGCAGGAGTTTTGCTCACAAACATGACCCCAGCACCTCCCTCATATCTGATAAGGATGCTGGATGTTAGTGACGCCAACCGAGCGGGTGAGTTGCACTGCACTTTCAGTGTAGGGTGTTACTTAATCTCATCGTAAGACTGGCCCCTCAGGTAGAGTTCTGTAAATACAGCAATTTTCAAGATGAAGACGTACTATACTGTAATACGCTATACTTTTAGTATACTATTCTATATTATACTAGCATCTGGAATTAACTAAAGAAGGCACTTATTTCCAGTAGGACATCTACAAAGAGGATGATTAATGGCCGCGGTGGTGCAGAGGTTAGCGTTGTCGCTTCACAGCAAGAGGTTCTCCGGTTCAATTTCTCGGCTGCAGCACCTTCTGTGTGGAGTCTGCATGTCCTCCCCATGGTCAAGTGACATTTAAAGACATGCAGGTAGGTGCGTGCGTGAATGGCTGTACCTTCTTTGAAAGTTGGGTGTCGGGCTGGCACCTCGGCACCATAAAAATCCACTGCCAATCATTAGCAGACCCGAGTTCCGCTGTGGTGACCTCTAACTGGGAAAAGCATAAAGACATTATTTTTTTTTTATTAATCTGTCTAACAAATAGACCAACCCAAGAAAAAAGAAGTCTAACATTAGCTTTTAAGATTTTTTTTTTTTTTGGAGAGATAAAAAAAAAAAACTGACCATTTGACAAGGAAACACACATAAAAGCATACCAGATGAAGGAGCACCTTTAGAGGGATGATATCAAGAAAAGTTGCAGGATTTTCTCCATTTTCTAATGAAAGGAGGAAAAGCAGGTGCTATACATAGGCTACCATGAAGCTTAGATTGCAAAGGAGTCCTGATACAGGGCAAAGAGAGAAAGTCAACTTTAAAACACAACTGAATAATTAAGACAAAAACTCTCGTCTCCAGAAGGAGGGTACTGGTTTCTCAAACACCAAGGTTTATGAATTGCTTCCCTTTAAAGAAGACCTCTGAACCCTGCATGTGGTTACTTAGGGTGGTGAACATTAGGTCAGTTACTTTCAGTGCTTAGAGGATGAGGTCCTGTGAGAAGATCACCAGGAGTGACTCAACCAGGTATGAATATACACACAGATTACATATGTTTAAACTACCAATGAAGTTATGTAACCGATGCAAGCCTCAAGGATTCAAAAAGACAAAGGTAAAAATATTGAGCAAGCAGTGAGTAATATCCTAATCAGAATAACAGTAGCTGTCTACAGTTTCTGAGATATACAATTCTCCAGTATGTTGTTGTCTGTCTTTCGGCTTTTTCCCGGTAAGGGGGTCGCCACAGCGGAACTCCGGTCTGCTAATGATTGGCAGTAGATTTTTTACGAAACACTGAGGTGCCAGCTCGACACCCAACCTTCAACGAAGGCACGCCCATTTACGCACGCATGTCTTTCGAACGCTACCCAACCTTGGGGAGGACATGCAGACTCCACACAGAAGGCACTAGAATTAAACAGTGCATCTCATCCAATTGCAATTATGATAAAATAATGATGCCGCACTAAACATCCTTAATGTAGTACAGAGGAAACATACGACTCCTGGCCAAATGCGAGGTTAAAATGTCACTAAGGATACTGGATATTCCTGAGGCCTACTTAATATAATTATTCCCACATCGGGCAGTTAGATTCATTTTCCAAAAAAAAAAAAAAAAAAAAAAAGTAATCTCCGTGGTATCTCCGAAGTCTCAAAACAACCCACTAAACAACTGTAGTGGGTCCAAATACAAAACAGTGTAAAAAAACTTCTCTGTGTAGAAGATTTTCAGTCCATATATCTCTAGTTGATCACTTTACATTAATCAGCTCAGACAAAAGTAGCAGAAGTAGCGAACTTAAACTCGTCTTAAGTCAAAAAAAAAATAATAAAAAATATATAATTGTACAGAATTACTAGTATTCAAAAGTAATTCAAGCAAGGCACGCAGTCTGTTTTCAGTCGAAAATCCTTTATTGAGTACACAGACAAGCGATCCAAGTAAAACAAACAGAGTAATAGTTTCCTCACAAGCTTTCTAAATATATATATATATATATATATATATATATATATACTTTTTATCAGGCAAGGGAGTGGTTTATTGTGCTGTAAAACAAAGTGTTACTGTTATGCATGTTAAATTCACATCCCTTCCCCCATCAGTGTGACATTCGAGTTGGTCCTGCCCTACTTAGTAGCTGCCATAATAATATAACCCTTATGTACTTTAAATAAAATTTATAATGATGTGGTACCTCTTATTTAACCAGATTATTAAGTCTGCGATTTTATTCAAGACAATATACTACATGGCTGGAAATATATCAATCTTAGTCCATTTATCACTCTATTTTTGTTTTACTTGGATCGCTTGTCTGTGTACTTAATAAAGGATTTTCGACTGGAAACAGGCTGCCTGTCTTGCTTGGATTACTTTCAAATACTAGTAATTCTGTACAATTATATATTTTTTAATATTTTTTTTTTTTACTTACGATGACTAAGTTCGCTACTTCTAGTACTTTTGTCTGATCTGATTAATATACAGTGATTAACTAGAGATATGTTGTTTGTCTTTACGGCTTTTCCAGGTTAGGGGTCACCACAGCAGAACTCCAGTCCGCTAATGATTGGCAGTAGATTTTTATGGTGCCGAGTTGCCAGCCCGACGCCCAACCTTCAGCGAAGGCACTCCCATTCACGCATGTCTTTCGAACCCCACTCGACTGTGGGGAGGACATGCAGACTCCACACAGAAGGTACTCCAGCCGAGAATCGAACAGGAGAACCTCTTGCTGTGAGGCAACAACGCTACCGCTGCACCACCACGGATTAACTAGATATATGGACTGAAAATCTTCTACACAGAGAAGTTTCTTATACTGTTTGAGATTCATTTTCCAATACTGACACTGCAGTGCAGCGTTTGGAGGGGGTGCTGCTGCAATCCTGAGGGCACTATTCAACGGATGAGATGTTAAATCGAAGTCCCATCTGCCCGACTTGGTGGGACCTCGGGTGAACGTTAAAAAAAAAAAAAAAAAAAAAAAAAAAGATTGCAGGTAGGAGACGTTCCCTGGTGTCCTGGCCAAATTTTCCCTAGTCAGTATGAATACAAAAAGAGGCCATTGGCCTAGTGAAACTAAACTGGTCAATAACGTTTAAATAAAACAAAGATCTGGATGAGTTGGTCATCCTTATTAAAAGCAGGACTAATGCCAGTATGTATTACGATAGCTTGGCACCTGAAGCTTTCCTAGGCTACCAAGTCTGTCCCACTAACGCACAATGCACCGTAAAGGTCCTTCCTCTCTAGATCTCTTGCACACTGAACAAATCTGACAAGAACCTAGACATATGTCTCAAGATCAAGTCAGTAAACAGAAGGGGGAAGAGTGGTTATATTAACACACATTAAGCTACTCACTCATATCTATTGTTATGGCAACTGCATAACTTTTGTGCCAAGTATGAGAAGGTTCATCCTCATTAACAGAAGGCCCGAGTCTCAAGCTAACCATTCTGAATGGTCTCCCTCACTAGAATATAAACATCATTACAATCGTCTCAAATGAAGACCTAACATCTAAGCTTGTGAGGCAGCAACAGCTCTTCTAGAATGGCCTTTGGAACAAAGGGCAGAGACTTACTGCAGTTGTCATAGCAATATTAGATGCAATCTTTTGACCATTTAGCCAAGGTCACTTAAGACACTTTGCAGTCAAGTTTCTTATTAGAGTATGAAATGAAGAGTTAAGAACCTCTTCTATAACATTTTATTTATTTATTTTAATATTTGGTAACTCGGTTAGTCCAACTGGGCTCTAAGTAGCCCTTGTTTAGGGGAGACTAGAGGAGAAAAGCTCCAACTACAAGTATCACAACCAATAAGGGTACATATACAGACATAAGTCAAAAATCACAATATGGAATAACAAACAATAGTATAATCTTGTTTAGATAAGATGTTTAGATAACATTTAACTTCATCTTCACAGAGTCTAAGTTGTTCATCCATCCTATGAAGAAACAATTATTCTGTTACAGCAGTTGATGAAAACCCTTCTCTGAAACAGGCTCCCCATTCATGCAAAGCAGAGCTGCTCCCTAACCCAATTCAAGTGTTACTCAGACAATGAGATGGGGAACCAGAAATTCACCCCGGTTCGATATCTCTCCCTAATGGACTCAGCCTGTACATGGTTCATCTCCAAGGCCTTTGTTTGTAAATGTTTAATCTCCCAAGCCCCTTCGGACACTACCAAGAGATTTGGGATGCAAGGCTAGGCTTAAAAAGGCCCCAGAGCTCGTTAGCCTACTACACAGCTCTGAACCTATAAATGGTTGGGATTAGTCTTGGCAGTGCAGTAAGATTCATGCACACTGACATCTTATCCCTATGAAAGATCAGGTAAGATTTTCCATTGCACAGTTTGCAATTCAGAAATCCTTTTAGACAATGTGATGACAGCAAGGAAAAATGTTTCCCATAAAAAGTACTATAACTGCCAGTGAGGCTGGATCAAAAACACAGACGGGCACCCCAGAATCAGTAAATGAATGCTGAAGTCGAAAAGGATTAAAATATGAAAGGAGTAGGGAAGGGTGCATAAGAAGCTAATTCCTTGGTGAAAGAATGTACACAGTGAATAAGGTTAAAAAATAAAGTGCATTGTCATTTAATGGGGTACCACTCATTGGTAATACTAATAGCAAGAAGGGGGTTATTTAAGCATGAGGTAAATGAGTTCATTTAGGATTCTTTTGTCACTATTGAATAATACAGATGAGGAAAAAACTTACAAAGAGAGGAGGTGATGATCTTGTAAAGTATGATGAACTACTGAAGTGTAATAAATGTACCGTAAGCTCTGGTTCTGGATTGTGTCACAACGATCTGATACAGTAAGGTGAACTACTGTAGTGTAATAAATGTACCGTAAGCTCTGGTTCTGGATTGTGTCACAACGATCTGATACAGTAAGGTGAACTACTGTAGTGTAATAAATGTACCATAAGCTCTGGTTCTGGGTTGTGTCGTGACGATATAGTACAG